>NC_067222.1:25422758-25715258 GCF_019924925.1 Ctenopharyngodon idella
ATGGTAATTTGTACCTTTTTCTGGTAGAGGAAAATCATATTATTCAGTTATACTATTTTAGGGGGAAATAGCTTTATCTAAATAGATATGTAGGGTGAATTCAGGTTGATTGGGACACTTTTTCCAATTCATCTCAATGGCAAAAAGTGTCCTAATCACCCTGAATTCACCCTACTGATAGATGACTGTCATAGATATGTAAGGATTTTTGACTATTTTCCATTGATTCCTCCTTTGCAGCTGTAAAACTGCTTGTAGGTTTATGTTGTTTCTGTAGGTTTCTTATTTACACCCACATACCAAAAAAAAAAAAAAAAAAAAAAAGTCCTGGATCTGCTCTTTGCCATAGTGCTTCCAGCATCTGTGTTATTTGGTCATACTGTTTGTATCAGGGTGATATGAGGATGTGTCATCTCTGAGTATTAGCGTAACATTATCTTCCATGCATCATGAAATTCCTAGTTAGTTTTCCAGTAGGTTAAAACGAAAAAGGGAACTTAATTTTATTGGCATCACATTGTTGTCACATTAGCAACAATCAGCATGACAGATATTTCAAACTAACACTGGGGAAACTGCGGTCGAAGACAAGCCTTCACAGTTGAAAATATGTGGGTGGGGAAGTTATTGAATTATAGCAGTTATTGTTGGAACCATTGAGAGGTCTCACAGCAGTTGTTTGTTGAACCTTTGAAGCCAATTCCGTCAAGAAGGAAATAGTCCTTCAGAAAATGATTTGCGTTAATAACCCTCCAGATTGACTCCTTATTATAGAGCAAAAGTGTCCAATAATTGGGGTGTAATCAAGATGTGTAAAACTTTTTAATGCAGGAAAAAACCTGTGTAAATGTGCGGGTGTCTCTCTTAATGTGACGGATGTTCTCCTGGTCCGTGGATTAGCATGTGGGTGTTATTGAGTTTCTCTAAGCTGTGCTGATGAGAGTTAAAGGTCAGTGGGGTCAGACCTTATTTGCATAGGAATAAGTTATTAGCTTGAGAAATTTCAACCATTCTAACTGGTAAGCATTAGGGGTGTAAGAAAATATCGATACACGTGAATATCGCGATATTATGTTTGGCGATACTGTATCGATTCTCAAAAACACTGTATCGATATTTATTTATTTACACCCAAGATTTGTGGCTTTATGTTCGGTTTAAACCAGAGACTGTATAAAACCGAACCGCTAGATGTCAGTGTTATCTCAGAACGTAAATTGACGCGGAGCCGGAGAAGCGCAAGGTGCATCGCTAGCGTTAGCATTAGCAAACCCAGCTCACAACACGATACAATTATTCTGCTCCTGCGGTATACAGAGCTGAAGTGTGGACTCATTTTGGCTTCAACTATAAAGAAACCACTAAGGAGATCGACAATAGTTTATTGTTTGCAAAATAGGCCATGTTAAAATCCAAAACTCGGGAAACGCATTGAATCTGAGAGCTCACTTAATATTCCGACGCCTGCTGAGAGAGGCGTTCGATAGAATATGTAATATGTACTGCGTGCTTTCCTCTCAATAACAAAATAAATACACAACAAAAATGACAGCGGTGACAGCAGAAAGAAAGCATCTGATCATAGCGATGTAAATATGTTTGCACCAGCTCTGCAGTTCAGCACTTCAGTGAAGGCACGTTTATTTAAATAACACTTTATACATTAGACTGCTAAAGCAAGCAGCTTTACAGTATTAAATATAAAACAAACAGACATTCAGTCATGAAATGGACTATGCACTTTCTGTTGTTAAAGTTTAGAAATTAAAAACTGCTATACTGTGAACCTTTAAAACATATACACCTAAGGAATCCTGCAGTCACTTTACTATTTTCCCTTAAATTGCACAAAATAGTGATTAGTGATATAAATGAAAATGATACTGTATTGATTAAATAAAATAAAGTTGTTTGTCAGGTTTTATGTGCATGGTGGTGTTCTTTATGACAGTTTTTTCTAAAAAAAACAAGAAATATCGCAATATATCGCCTTTCTTACACTATCGCAATATGTCACAATATATCGTATCATAACCCCTGTATCGTGATACGTATCGTATCGTCAGATTCTGGCCAATACACAGCCCTAGTAAGCAAGTAATTCTGGTCAGCATGTTGTCATCCTGGCTGTTCAGCTGCCCTCACTAAATATATACAGTGAGTATATACTGATGATTTTTTTCAGTAGTGTTAACAATTATACAATTAATATATATATTAAAATTTTGCAATGGAAAACTTACTGCAGACAAGATCTTTGAGAGAGAGATCTTTGACAGTTTCTCAGTCTAGTTTCCTCTTACTATTTTTGTTCTTTTAGCTGGATCTAAATGACATTTTTTGTGATGTTTAAGACCAGTCAGATATCTTTTTTTTTTTTTTTTTGCAAACTCCTGATTTAAAGAGGCTCATATGTCAGTGTTAAAATGCCTTACTGCACAAGGAAGGCATTTCGGGTAAGGCCATTATCATTTTGACTTGATGTAAGATGAAAGTCAGAATATGACATGCTTTTGCCACCTCAAAAGCATATGATACATCTGGCATACTTTCCTTTCATTGTGATCGTCATATTATATAGGCTCCATGTTTCACTTGGCAAAGGTATGCAGTTTTGCATGCTTATGTGAAAGCCCTGTTAGTTTCATTGAAATGCAGGCAACAGCTGTCAGCTGTTCCTGATATTACTTATTTATGTCCTGAGCTTGCTTTTCACCAGACTGCCTGGAGACCTTGATTCACTCCTGCTTAAGAGACTAAAAGGTTGTGTTCATACTGCAGCAGATAAACTTATTTCTAAACCTGATGTTTACACATGGCCAAGTCAGTCAGACACAGGTCACATACTGAATATTGAAATAGGACTGATTAGATGTCCGACTTCATCAGCTGTTTCTACAGACTAACTAAATTGATTCAATTTGATTTGTTACTAATTGGTTATTTATTTTGAGATAATTTAAATAAGTTGGACCATATTGCATTCATTTTTCAGATTAGTTACATACCGTGTACCATTGTTATGAACCAGGAACTTTGGATTTATTTATTTATTTATTTATTTTTTAAGATTTCCTTATGACTTTTGTTTATGATTTCTTCATACTTTGACATGTCTTTCATAATGTTTATGATCTTGGGATCAGGATGAAATGCATTCCAACTTGGCCAGAAAGCATGATTTTGTTTCCAGCATAAGTGATAAACAACAACCAGACAAATATTCAGGAGAAATTAAAAGGGAAATTACTTTGGATTAAAGTTGGTTAAAGGGCCCAACAGTAAGGATTGTCAGAATGATAAAGGATGAGGGTTTTGGGCCAGTTGACAGAACAATCATTTTCATTGATCTGGTATAACCTTTTTTTATGCCTTGCAAACATAAACGTTTGGTTTTCTGTGATGTATTCTACATTGCTGTTGCAAATTCTGCTGATTTGTGACCAAGATAATGTTATCTGCATAACATAGATGGGTTTTGTCAAAATTGCAAAAATGACTTGATAATGATAGTTTTGAAAGCATCAGTAATGTGTTAAACTACAAAACAATTAGTAATGTTTTGTATCATTTATCATTGTTTTCCAGCAAAAATATTTACAGGATTAAGGATTACATTACAGCTGTATTGTTTTACAGCTTTACAGTTTGTTTTGTAAAGAAAAAATGTTCCAGTGAACAAAAGAAAAATTTAATATTTAATGAAAAATATAAATATATCTAGCAAATATAAGTTACATTGCTAAAAATAAACATTGGTCTTTGTTTTTTTTTCTGTCGGGGCCATTGAAAATGTTTGGCAAGCAACATTAAAATTAAATGCAATAAAGTTAATGCAAGACAGCAGCTTTTATATAGATGTCGCAAAGTTCCAGCTTCAGTAGATTTCATGACTTTGCTAAATTGTTGTGTTGAAAACTTGTAAGGGGTGCTACATAGGGTGCTAATGAGGAAGACTTTTGGTTACATTTTGTCATCCGCCTTGTTTTAAACTAATTAGTTGGTCCATGAGGTGTGAACACTGAAGTCACTTCTAGAAAGGAATAATGTAGATACTAGACATAGATTTGGATGCAGGCATATGGTAAGCATTTGCAACAAAACTGAAGTATACTTCGGGTTATTAAGCAAAGATCTTCTCCCGGTAGATTCGTTGGAAGTATACTGTACGGCACTTTGGATAAAAGTTGCATTGTCCTGTCTGATGGTGTTTGTAAATTGTATGTTTTGAATATGATCCTGTACTGTGTTTACGGTAAGTTCAGACATGTGGGAATTTATCGGAATAACAAAGAATCAGTGTCATGCAATGGAAACAGAGGAAATGGCACTTAAGTAAATTGTGCACCTCTTCATAGGTACCCCATAAGATTGAAAGAGTGTGTTGTAGGAGGCAGGTAGGAGGTGAGAGACATTGTTAAAGACAGAGAACGACAGATCAAAACACAGCTCGCTCCTTCCTCAACCTTCATGGAAATGGAAAGTTCAAACATCAGTCTAAAGCCAGGTCTGGGTTTTTTATTTATTGTTTGAATATTGGCCACATTCATTAGTGTCACATCCATTGAGCTCCAAAATGCTACTGTACTATAAACAAGTGGCTAATTCATTCAGTAGAGAGTACTGCAGTGGTTCCTTTGACAAAAACCCATAGGATTTTTCTGTTGGCTTTTGGATAATTGCAGAAAATAAGTTCTGTGACCTGACCAACAAAAGTTTGATTCTTGCGTGTTTTGTTCCTCATGATATTTTTCACAAATGAACACAACTTTTATGTATTTTGAAGCCTAAATGCAATCCCCAGAATTAAAAAGGTAAGCATAGGCTATAAACAAACTAAACCACAATCCTTTGACTGGTTTCACATTCACTTAATTCTTTTGAACCCTGGTGCTTTTAAGCACATCTTAAGTTATCACAAAAGTGCACGGTGCATGATAGAAAACAGAATGCTGGTCAATATATTGTGTGTTTTTTATTAATTTGTTGCTATTATGCACTTGCGTCTACTGTATGTGCGTCACATGAAGGCGGCATTCTGCTGCTTGCAAACAGACTCTTTTGAGGAAACAACTGATTGCGAGCCATTCGTTTGCCACTAGTGACTGCGCTCACTACTATGCACAATTACACTGCACACTCACTCTTGCTTGTATCCGAGGTAATCACCACTGTCATCCCTTACATGTGTTTTCCTTACTAATGACATCGTCGTCCTCGCCTAAAATGTATGATTAGTTTACTTCCTGAACAAGTGCGCACCAGAGTCCAAGTTGCTTTCACATTCACGTGAATCGCCCCTGGACTCAGGCCGCCTCATACAGGTAGTCTCGGGTTCAGTAACCAGGTCCGCATGACTGCTTGCACATTACTAATTTTTTCATGCGAAACATGCCCTGTTTCGAACTAAACTAAGCACCCTGAATGTCCCCAGCAACCTCTATAGTCACATTTAGCCACTTGTTAGCAACCACCTTTTTCAAGAAAAGTAAAAGCTTTGAAATGGTGACTTCAAGCCAAGCTATTATTATTATTATTTTTTTTTTAATAAAACATCAACATCTTAACCTTTGTTAATTCTTAATCTCATTAATTCTTGAAGGGATAGTTCACCCAAAAATGAAAATGATTTACTCACCCCCAAGCCATCCTAGGTGTATATGTCTATCTTCTTTCAGACAAACACAATCAGAGATATATTTAAAAATATCCTTGCTCCTCAAAGCTTTATAATGGCTGTGAATGGGGGGCCACATTTTGAAGCAAAAATAAAATGCATCCATCCATCATAAATATAATCCATATGGCTCCAGTGGGTTAATAAAGGCCTTTTATAATGTGATATGTTTTTGTAAGAGAAATATCTATATTTAAAACTTTATAAATTCAAATAACTAGCTTCCGGCGGACGACCGCATGTAGAATGCGCAAGTCGACTTGCGCCAAATGAGTAATCCTCTGATGCGATGTATGACACAGGATGTAGGAGTATTGTAAGCTTAGACGCCTCTCACAGTTTAAACGAATAGGGCTGTGCAACAAACTCAAGCTCCTCTTCTCTTATACCAGATTCCTCTGACATTAATATTTAAAAATTATCATTTTAGACTAATTCATGACTGGTGTTTTGTTTTGCTCTATCCTCTGGTCAGAGGTTGCTCTTCTGCCGCAAATTGAGGCGTACGGCCGTCTATTGGAAGCTAGTTATTATAGTTAATAAAGTTTTAAATATGGATATTTGTCTTACAAAAACCCATCTCTTCACTTCAGAAGGTTACACATTGCATGACTTTACAATAGGAAGAATCGCAGACAACTCTGTCTGGTCTGCAAACTACGTTTCACAACCAAACACATGTGAGAAGTGATAAGGAAATAAGGTAAGGTCACGCTTAAGACCAGAATTGTTATCAGCTCTGATGAAAGATCAAATAGACATGGGTGCTCCTGCCAAAGTTCGACTAAACTTTCCTCCATTTCTTGAGTCCAAATAGACAGAGAAGGAGCCTTTTTTGAACCAATGCTTGCTGATATTCTGGTCTATAACTCCTCCCCGAACTTCCCGCTGCCCTTTATCTTGCTCTCTCATTTGCTGTAGGTCATCGCCGATGTAATTTTCAGTCAGAACACATTTCACACAGCAGGATTTTGATTTTCGCAGACAGGTCCAGATATTTTGCATATCAAATATCTCACGGGCATCGGCGACACATTGTCGATTCTCTCAGATCGCGTCTTTGATAATTCACACTGCGTGATACTCACTCGTGTGAACGAGCACCGTTTGCCTCTGATTTCAGGCATTTGTCAGCGATTTCGCAAAATCTGTCGGCGAGTGAAAAGCTGGGCTAAAATTGTGCAGTGTGAACTCGGCATAAGGCTGGGGCTGCAAGTCAGTTGTAGTTAGGGCTGCAAAATAAAAATATAAAAAATCTATCTGAAAACTGTCTGTTTTTCTACAACATTAAACCTCAAATGTCAACTATATATTGGTTTGGTTTCTTCTTTAAATAATAATAAAAAAAAGTCAACATATGCATGGTATAATAATAGGGCCACCAGTGTGGTTCCCCAAGAACTAATGTTCCCCTAGGGCCTGAAGTGGCGTAAACTGCGCTGCTTGTTGTTACTTTTATTTTGACGGCGCTGAGAACAGTTCAGACAGATCCTGAGCACACAGTGCTCGCATTCTCCGTCTTCATTAGTTTATGATCTGTTTAACAGTCCTGTCTAATACGTTATTAGATAGAACTGTTATACAAAGAAAGTAGACAGTATATGAAACAGTATTTGCTTTTGCCGTGCCCGTGTGGTTGATGCCAAATGTCGCTAGCTTAGCAGAAATACATAATCATGTTTTGCTTGGTCTGCTCAAAGTCGCGCTGGATTTTCTCCTTAGCATACGGTTGAGAGGTCCATCTATCACTGTTTTCCATGTTTGTAGAGTTCGTTCATGGAGTAAATATTTTTTAAAAATGGCGGGTGCTGGTGTTTCGCATGCGTTCGACATATCAGCGTACACCTACGTCACTGGTAGCGCCTTTTATGCTGGGTTAGACCTTTTACATCTTGAAGTAGTCGTGATTCGCCTCTCGCAACGTAACATGCTCTAAACACACCTCTTAAACACGCAGAATAATGTAAGTGAATATTTTTCCTTGTAATCTCGCCTTTGAACGATTACGAAATCGTGGCATCTGTAATCGTAATTGCGATTAGAAATTCAATTAATTGTGCAGCCCTAGTTGTAGTTCTTGTGTTTCTTTTTTTTTCTTCAGTTATTCTGCTTGTTATCATTAGGTGTTTTCATTAATGCATAATCATCACTCATTTAATGACTTAATTGTCTAATTAACTCTAGCGCTGCTTTAGTGTTACTTTTAACACCCTGCTGATGGTTCTCATATAAACACAGAGCAGTGTTAATTTAACACCGGGGACAGATCCAGTATACTGATACAATATTCTATTTTCTCCCAACTGTTTATGTTCACCTAAGACATAAATGACTGGGTTTATGTGAATTCTCATCAAGCTCGACATTTTGACATATATTTTTGTGTATACAGCATTTGGCTGTTCAGGCGCACACCTGAAGCTCAAAGTTCACTTTGCTTTGTCCGTATTCCGCTCCATCTCAGAGGGTTTCTCTTTTGCACTTTTAACAACTCTTTTTAATATCAAGCACATCCCATTTTACAAAATGTTACATTAGTTTACCGATTTGCACTTTAAGTTTGGGATTTTAAGGAGGAGCAAAAGCTCGGTAAGGAAAGAAACAGAATGAGGCACAATAATCATTTTATCTCATATCATATTTTCATAATAGTTGGAAGCCAAAATCAAAATCGAAACTCAATTTCGATTTAATCGCACAGCCATACAAAATACTCACAAAATCTGCAAGTGTAGCCAAAGTTGCAAGTGAGGTCGACCAGAAAGTTGTTTGACATAACAGGAAGATTAATTTTAATACATCTTTACACCTCTAGACTCCAGGCTTTTGATCTCACTGGGTGAACTTGAAGTGTACCTTCCGTGGTTTTGGGTTGTTTGCATACACTAGTTTATGGTAACTCATTTGAGAGCTGGAAAATAAACTTCCTCCAAACTTTACCCGAAATCCCTCCCATCTCTGAGCCTATTGTTCTCCATCAGCTCTCCACTGGGGCTGCTGGATTCTTCTGAGAGAACTTTTTACAACCTCGATAACTTGCTGATCTTAAGCTCACTATGACTCATCCTCTGTGTCTGTGACATTTTCTCTTTGCACTTTGAGCCACAAACCCAGCCAACATCATTTAAGCTCACACTAGCTCTGAGAAAATCATCTAGTTACTCAGCACTTCAAGGAAGGAAGGCTAACCAAAATTGAGCCCCAGGGTATTGTTTTGAGCCTCTCCTAGGTTAAGTAAGTAATCAGCAGACATTTAGGTTGCAGTGTGAGAGCTAATACAGGAACTATGTGCGTTGATCTAAAGTCATCTGACTGCTGTTTGTTTCTCAGGAGATGATTTGGGATGTCATCACTAATATTCCTGGGAATATTTAATCTTATTATTGGGAGTATTGTCTAGCTGTAACTGAAAACGGATGCCAGGTGGTGGGAGAACACCAAATCTTCCCTCAGGGAGCACATAGATCATAAGCTTTGTGGTTTCCTCCTCTACTGTTAAAATTCTTGGCAATATGATCCAAGATATGTATCATCTAAAATGCAGTGTTCCTGATACACTGAATGCCTTTTGTGAGCCACGAGTTATGTAAATTGTGCAACAGAAACATCCTTTCCTGTTTGTATGCTCAATTTCGGTTTTAAAACAGATTAGGAGCATTTGGATTTATATTGGTTGTTTCTTCAGAAAGAATATATTCACCCATGTTTTTTTGTTTGTTTGTTTTTTACATGCTCTGCCACAAAAAATGTGATAATTCTTTTAACAAAACATACTTTTTATCATATGTATTTTATATATTATATATAAATATTTTGGTATTTTTTTTTTTTAATAAAGTTTTTTTTTTCTTTTTTTTATAAGAAGAAAATATGCAACAAGTTGAATATTATACAGTAATAATGTACCTTCATAAATTAATAAACACACTTTTGCTGGAAAATGGTGGCATATAATACAAAACATTAATAGTAATAAATAATATTAATACAGTTTATTTATAGCGTGCCACTCAAAGACTCTTTCAAAACAGTAACTTTAAAAGTCATATTTGAAATTTTGACAAAACCAACCCCTTTTGTTAACCAACTAGATAAAATAATGTGGGTGAAAAATCAACAGATTTTGCAATAACAGTGTAGAATACAACACCGGAAACCAAATGTTTGTTTACGAGGCATAAAAATGAATGTACAGTATGAAAGAATGCTAATTTTTCAGTGGCAACTCAGAACTGACCCGAAAGGACAAGTGACAGTCCTGCCAACTGGCCCTAAACACTCCCATCCCAGTCCTGTACCAGTATCCATGGCATAGCAGTAATGTCATATGATGTTCTTGAACTAAAAGCCAGACCAAGATTTCTGGTTTCACCTTTTGTCTTACCAGTGTGTACCTAATGAGGGGGTGGCATCACGTCGTTAATTGGTCTGAGAATTGGTCTGCTGCATTGGTGTCACTAGCTGTGTTTATATGAACCCTAATAATTCGATTGCAATCAGACAAGTAGCACAATAAAGTCGCATGTAACCACATCAGTCAGAATGAATTGGCCAAATCAGATTAAAATTTCATTCAGATTGTAAGGGGTAGTTCAAACCTTTTCTAATCTGTTCGAAAAAACAAACACTTGATCGGATTGAAAACCGAAACTGGAAAGTTCTGAGCATGTGCAATGACATAGAAATGGCGTAATGACATATGACGCACAGTATTTTGTTATTGTTGGATTAAGTGTCATAAATGACTGTGCACATGTCTAAAAATTAATTCAGATTTGAAGCTTGACAAATAAACATGCACATCAACTCAATCTCTGTATTTAGCGGTCACTACGTTCAGACTCATCAGTCGGTATGAATTAATTGCAATTGAAACACAAGGTGTTCATGATGTGAAGAGAGTTTTAACCAGAATAACAAACAGTGTTTATGAAAAAAAAGAAAAAAAACCTACCTTTTAACTTTATGGTTTAATTATTGTACACAGATAGTAAAATGACCTTATAATGGTGAAAAATCCAACAGGTAACAGAGAAGTTAAAGCATAAAGTAGTCTATCCAGCCAAAATAACATTTAAATAACATTTATAACGGACTATATTGTAAATACAATGGATTATTTGACCATTATTAAGTAGTCTGCACAAGTATTATATACTTTCCAAGATGGCAGTGCTTTCAACGTATCAGGCATTTTTAATTTATAAGTCCAAGTCCAACCCTCCACCTCATACTCTTCTAGTTTCACCTGTGCATAGTTCACTTCCTCATTGCACACACAGCAGGTAGATATGGCGAGTGAAGTTGCAGTGCGTTTTGTGGATAACAATGTAAGTTTGCTTTATTTTAGTTATGTTTTAGACATATTTACCCTTTTTTATTGTTATAAGGCTATCTAATGAAAATCTGTTAATAGTCTCTTTAGTAATTTATATTAAACATACTCTGTAAAGAATGAGTTTGGTTATGTTCTGATAAATTATAAATAAATTGTATACATTTAAAAAAGAGATTAGGATTTTTTTTTTATATTTATTGTTTTTATATATTTTATGTAAATTATACATTAAAATATATATATATATTTTTATAAGGAAAGTTCTTGTTTGGCAAATTTACAGCTCAGTATTTGGATGAGTTTAGTCAAAAGAGAAGTGAAATAAAGAAAAGCAGTCAAGTTTCGTGCATGAGGTCTTTTTTTTAAACACAGACTTGAGGATGCATTTCCCTTTTCTTGTGTCCTTTTTCTTTCTGTCCTTCTTCAGTGTACAAACCTGAGAGATAGTGTGTAAAGAAAACATGTTGTGTGCCAGCACTGGTCTTTTTTAGTCTGTTTGTCAGCACAAACCTCTGAGTGGGTGTGGATGTGGTAAACTCTTGAGTGTGTGTTCCACAGCATATTGAGGTAATGTAAAGAGAACGGTGTCCATGGGCTTTTGAGGTTTTCCTCTTTGAACGGATGCTCTTGCTGTTTTACGATCAACAGCCACTGATTTCTGTGGCCTTGACACGCTGGTAACAGGCACTTCCTTGACTTCTCTGATGTTTTTCTGTTTTGTTGATAAGACTAGGTTGCTAGCAAAGACCAGACATTTATCTACTAGGTATTCCTTTTGTGAATTTATCTGCAAATAGAAGCAATATTCAATATTGTAGACCTTGATATGTGCTATTTATGTCTGTTTTCAACAGCCGTTGAGGTACTTTCACTCTTTGAGTTCGCCTCTGTTTTTAACTGTTTATGAGGAAGGAACAAGGAAGAGAAAAAAAAAAAATCTTGACAAGCTGAACGGACCCGTTTTTTTTGTCTGTCTTGTTTCAAATGATTTCTCAGTTCCTTCTCTCTTTCTGTCCTGCAGGTCAACATGGCCCAGTGGAATCAGTTACAGCAGTTAGAGACACGGTATCTGGAGCAGCTGTATCACTTGTACAGTGACAGTTTCCCCATGGAGCTGCGGCAGTTCCTGGCCCCATGGATCGAGAGCCAGGACTGGTGAGTTGCCAGCAGTAGACAGGATATGACATAAGAGATAAGGACCTCTGCATTCTGGAGGTCTGCTTTTTTAAGCCACAAGATTTAACATTTGTTTAGAATATTTTCCGGTATTTTGCGTGATGTTGTGATGAAACTTTGCGACGGATCTTTTCTTCCATTTTGTGACATACATGCAAGTGTAACAGATTATTGAGGGGGAAAAAAAGTAGCACGGGGGACTTGGTTGTATGCATCAATTGCTGATTGATGATAGATTGATTGATGATGATAGAGTTTCCAGTGAGGGGGTTCTGCCAGTCTTTGGTCTTACTATTGAGAGTCAATCTATGTGTGAATGTTAACATAAGTTTAGTTCCATTTGATAGTGTCACTATGATTTGGTTTAGGTCTACTGGAGTTTATATTTGGGGGTAACTTCCTGCATTCTTACTTTGACCTAAGGATGTTACCCCTGAGTATTGTCAAAATCTTTAAGGAAAGCCCATTGAATGCCTATAAAATACAGTGTATAGCTCTCTTAGTTAGACTTGATAACTGCAAGGCCAAACAGCATGTTCTCAATAAAGAATCTTGCCGAAGATACACTCGAGCCTCCTGGTTTCCTACAACTTCCTTATTCTTAGAATGTCGGTCATCTGTGGTGATGTCACGCCTCTGCCCGTAAAGCGATCCTGGAAAGTCTGCTGTGAACAATAACACGAACCAGTGCCATTTTTGTTATCTGAGTTTTTTTTTCTCTCTCACTGCATCAGTGTGAATGGCTTCTTTATGATTCTGTTGTGGACTATAAAATGTCACTCTGAAATGACTCATGTCCAGTTTCATCTCCTCATTAGTCTCACAGCATGCATCTATAAATAAAGAGGTAAATATTGTAAAGAAAATTAAATTGTGTTAGTATATAATTTAGTTTAGTTATTAACTAGTGAAGTATTCTCTGGCCCCTTTCTATACCTCTGAGCATTACACTTAGAGAACCTTTGAGTTGTGGTATATTAAAGGGATAGTTCACCCCAAAATGAGTTCTTTCTTCTGCTGAACACAAAAGATATTTTGATGAGAATGGGTAACGGGTGATTGCACCCATTAGTATGGAAAAAAAAATTCTATGGAAGTCAGTGGGGCCCATCAACTCTTTTGTGTTCAGCAGAAGAAAGAAATTCATACAGGTTTGGAACAACTTGAGGATGAGTAAATGTTGACAAAATGATTTCATTTTTGGGTAAACTAACCCTTTAAGTGTTAGTGATATAATTTTGAAGCTGAGATATATCTCTTTAAAGTCACCTTAAAATCAAAATGGTCTTTTTTTTTTTTTTTTTTTATGGATTATTGTTATAAAGGATTTATCCGTGCACATAATTATTTTAAGTCATGTTCCCTCGTAATCTTTCAACTTCTCCTCCATCTTGCAGTGACATCCCTTGTCTTCTCTGAAGATGTGTTTACTGGCGCGGGGGCGGGAAAACCTGTCACTCACATGAGATAGCTGCAATACGACAATGACAATGACTCGGTCAATTCCCAGGGGACAAAATTAAGTCCTGCCCTACATATTTTTTTTCTTGCTCGAGAAACCGTTTCACTTGAATATACATCACAATAGGGAAGACAAGAAGATCGCACCTTGGTAAATCGTGCATATCCTTCTCACCCAACACATGACCTACCAGTTCCGTAATTTAATGTTACTTTTTGTTCATTTCATGACTTAATAATTGATAACGTAATGTTGCAGGTTCGTAATTTTATTTGCTCTTTATATAGTGAAGTGATGTACAGCACGCGCCTTCACATTTGTGAGTGCAAATGAAGAGCACAGTAAACCATCTGACAGGACAGGAAAGTTTGTTTTTCTGAAGTGAGACTTTTATTTTGTAACAAGTTGTGAAAATAATGTCAAAATAATGACACTGACATATAGCCTGACAACATTTCATTTGACCGCATAAACTGAAGTAGGACAACACGTTTTCTCAGGCACGCTTTACTTACAAACTGCGTCTGACAGAAGAGTCAACAGCATTCATCCGCGTCTTTTAAAATAAAAGCCTCGCATCAGAAAATTTTTTAGAATTACGTTGTTGTTGTTGATGACCCACTCAAAACAGTCCTGCAACCCACTTTTGGGTCGTGACCCATCAGTTGAGAAACACTTATTTTAATAGATCAATAATGTTGTCTCTTTCCCTTTTCTGTTGAATTTTTCTAAACGGAATATTGCTATTTTTTTGTGGAAAATTTTAGTGCTTTTGGTTGGAAAGTCCAAAGTCATTGTCCTTCACATGGCCATCTCATGCACTCAGTTTCTTTAGTTAGTGTTATTGAAGTAAACACACAACAATGCAAATAGCCCTCGGTATGTTTGGATTGTGTCATTACTGGCATTACTGTCATAGAACTTTCTGAATGGATCATTTGTTTGAGCGCACAAAGGAACAAATGTCAGTAGTATAATGAAGTCAGTAATTTATTGATAAAAGCACTTTATAGCTTCAAGTCAAAGACTGGTGGTGATTGTTGTGCTTGTAAACCAACCATTGTTTATGTAGATAAACAGTCCTCAACCGTTATGTGATCTCATTTAATTTGCAGTTGTCAAAGAAATTGTTAAGAGATGCTAAAATAAGAGAGACATATATGGCTGGGTGGTATGACACTACTGTTTGACAGTAGAGAACCAATAGATTTTGATGTATCTTTTATACCAGAGTATATAGAAACCCGTGGAAAAGACTGTTTATGTTATTTACGCAAGAGTAATGAAATATAAACCTTTTTTGCACTGATTCCAACTTTATTTATTTGTTATGAATAATCTTAACTGTTTTAGTTTGTGCACATCAAGAGGAAAAAATTAAGTAAAGCAACATGCAAAAATAAATAAATAAATGAATAAATAAAATAAAAATGACCGCATATATTTAATATATAGTATGTTTTCATTACATTTCCAGCATCACAACATATACCAATAGTTTGATATCAAATTACTCAAACCGTCATATTGCTTACCTTAGGCACATAATTAGATATTATGCAGGCATATGTGTATAATGAACTAGCCAATTGACATTATACATCTAAAATTTCAGTCTGCCCTGCAAAAGTATTGCTTTTTTGGTTATTGGATATTATCCTTATCTTTTTGAATTCCTTGCTAATGCATGATGGATAGAGCGATTACTTTCTTTCGCTGCTGGATGAGGTCAGCAATTTGGAATTTTTGCTGAGTAACAGCAGAAGTGAGATCATGTGTCTGATGATGACAGCGAGCAGCACCGCCACATACCAGCACAAGACTATATAATACTTTCAAAATACTCACTATTTGTCAGTTTTTGCACTTTGACTACTTTTTTTCTTTTTTTTTTTTTTTAGCATTTAGACAAATACAAAGGTCTGAATAAAGCTTTGGTTATCATAGGGTTGGAATGATATATAAATATACTGTACATTTAAACCTGTTTTGTATTTATTATTTACTGGAACATACCGTGCTAGATAATGTTGCTAATTATCAAGTGCATGAATGGAATGGAGGAAGCTGTGCATTACCTATCACATGAGCCATTTCTTCTGTCCACCACAGGGCGTATGCAGCCAACAAGGAATCTCACGCAACGCTCGTGTTCCATAACCTGCTGGGTGAGATTGATCAGCAGTACAGCCGCTTCCTGCAGGAGAACAACGTCCTGTACCAACACAACCTGCGGCGCATCAAACAGCACCTGCAGAGCAAGTATCTGGAGAAGCCCATGGAGATCGCTCGCATTGTGGCCCGCTGCCTGTGGGAAGAGCAGCGTCTGCTTCAGACGGCCACCACTGTGCAGCAGGTAGACACACACACTTTTAAAGCAAAGAGTGAAAACTAATCCATCTGGATTTCATTTATAAATAAATTCATAATTAAAATACACACAGTATCCATATATTTTTATTCACCAGAACAGTTTTCGGGTCCTTTCTAGTTAAACACCCAGTAATAGTATACATAAAGTGCTTGGAAATGAATTCTGCTTTGTAAGGACATATTGAGATTCTCCAATTTCTTTCTCTTCCATAGGATGGCCAGGTTGCCCATCCCACGGGTACTGTGGTGACAGAAAAACAGCAGATACTGGAACACAACCTGCAGGACATCAGGAAGAGAGTACAGGTTGGTACATAAAATCACACTTTAATTGAAAATCATTAGTTTGTTTTGTTCAGTTACACTTACAATACATCCCTTTATCATCTCTCCAAAAGGTGCTGTTTTGAAGACACAAATCTTTTGTCTAACAGCATTTAGTTTGACATGTATGAGTAATAATTTTGCAAAGGGGTTTTCAAACAAACCTTCAAATATGTTGATCCCCTTGCAAGGGAAAATAACAAGGCATATAAATATTTTTATGTATAAATACTGATTTATATTTTGTCACACTTTATTTTAAGGTGACGTAGTTGCATTGTACTTAAATAAGTACTGAGTAATGTTAATTAACTACATGTACTTACTATAGAGTTAAGGTTTGGATTAGGGTTAGTTACTTGTAATTATGCATAATTTACTGTTATTACTATGGTAAGTACATGTAGTAACGTGTAACTACATCACCTTAAAATGAAGTGTTGCCATATTTTCTGTTTATTTTCTATTAAGTTGACAATGTAGTTTTTGTTTACCATCAGAGTACTGTTGTATGTATAAACTTGAAAAGATACAACTAGGGTTGTCAATAGAATAAAATAATTATGATTTAATCTCACTGATTTCCAACCAATCTTTAGAAAGCATAATGAAACTGATGATTTTAAAATTATTATTATTATTATTATTATTATTATTTTTTTTTATTTTTTTTAACAAACCCTCTAGCACCCCCTTGTTGCCCCAGTTTGAAAGGCACTTATTTAACATTTTGCCCTGAGCACAAAATGAGGGTCTCATATTTTGTCCCTTATGAGGTACAACCTCTCGCTCATTCAGATGCCTTACTCCTTCTATACAGGACATGGAGCAGAAGATGAAGATGTTGGAAAATCTGCAAGATGACTTTGACTTCAACTACAAAACTCTTAAGAGTGCTGGAGGTATGATGAGTACATGTTGCTATCTTTTTTTTTTGTCCAAAATCTCTTAACTAGCCTTGATCACTGATAAAAATCGTTTAAAATCTATGTCACCCTGTAGAGTTGTCCCAGGACCTGAATGGAAACAGCCAGGCAGCAGCCACCAGGCAGAAGATGTCTCAGCTGGAGCAGATGCTGAGCGCTCTGGATCAGCTGAGGAGGGTGAGATACAGTAAATCCTTATCCTGAATGACCACAAGACACAAAATACAGTTGATTTCTGCAATCTTGAAAGCAACTTTTTCATAACATTTACAAATGTGTCAAAAGTTTGCTCTCTGTTTTGCAGCAAATAGTGACTGAGATGGCAGGGCTGCTGTCTGCCATGGACTTTGTGCAGAAGAATCTGACAGATGAAGAACTGGCCGACTGGAAGAGGAGACAGCAGATCGCTTGCATCGGAGGACCACCGAACATCTGCCTGGACCGCTTAGAGACATGGTACACAGTCTGTTCACAAACAAACCTGCTTTTGAATCCCACCTTTTTTCGATTCCTTCTTCTCAATCTCTGTCTTTTAGGATCACCTCTTTGGCTGAGTCACAGTTGCAGATAAGACAGCAGATCAAGAAACTGGAGGAGCTTCAACAAAAAGTCTCGTACAAAGGAGATCCAATTATTCAGCACCGCCCTGCTCTGGAGGAGAAAATCGTAGACCTGTTCCGCAACCTTATGAAGAGGTTTGAAATCACCCACTCATGTGTTAGACTTTAAAACGAAAGAAACAGGAACTGATCAATGATGTTTCCTGTGGTGCGCTTGTCTGATTGCAGTGCATTTGTTGTCGAGAGGCAGCCTTGTATGCCCATGCATCCTGACCGACCCCTTGTCATCAAAACAGGAGTTCAGTTCACCACCAAAGTCAGGTGGGTAAATGCAGAGGTGAGTCATGAAGGAAGGACATCAAAGACACAAATTCTGAATTTTTTCCCCCTCCTCTCTTTCAGGTTGCTTGTGAAATTCCCAGAGTTGAATTACCAGCTGAAAATCAAAGTTTGTATTGACAAGTACGTCCCGCTTCCTGTCTTTGACATCAGAATGAAATGACTCTGAGTTGTATTTTGACAGGCCAATTTTAATTTTTTCCTCCTATGTTCTGCAGAGAGTCAGGTGACGTGGCAGCCATTAGAGGGTGAGTTCTGAGGTTAAAAAAAAGATGCCATTTTGACCATTGTCACATGGTTATTTGTATTTATAGACCAATTTTATTTTTTGGCCATTATTCATGAATAATTCATGTATTATTATTAGCTTGTTTTAAGTAAACAGTTGTATAAAATAAATATTTCAGCTATTTTCTAGAACTTTCATTTTTTATCATTAAGTTATACAGTACAGTTACAGGGAAATGTGGTGAAATGAAGTATCTCTCTTGCTTCTACCTGTAAGTTGTTGCTTTACAGAGTCCTCTGTTTCTTTTCCACCAGTTCACGCAAGTTCAACATCCTTGGCACCAATACTAAGGTGATGAACATGGAGGAATCCAACAATGGCAGCCTGTCAGCAGAGTTCAAACATCTGGTAAGCTCGGCCAATACACTCAGTCCAAAACCGAATGTTCTCTGGATTTGTGAGTTTCTTCAACTGTGGCCCTCTGAACCAAAATTAAATTCCCTTAAAACACACTTAAATTTACTTATTAATGTATTAAGAATGTCCAGCATTAAATATCTTTCATCTCAAGGTCTACACTGTTGTTTTTTGCTTAGTAAATTAGTACAATAAATTTTGAAACAACTTTATTAGAGGCAAAATTGATGGTTGACTGTGAGACCATCAAGAAAAAAAACATTTTTACAATCAATAAATGGATTATTTCACTCTTTCTTTAAATAATCGTAGTTAAAAATATAAGAATCAACTCCTGGGACATAAAGTGCCTCAACAAAATTACTTAGTTTAAAATATAATTCATTGAATATACCATACAAGCTTCAAGAAGACTAGATCAGCTATTGACTGTATGTTGCTTGAAATGCATTATAGTCCTGACTTGTTCTTCTGTCTTTCAGACCCTACGAGAGCAGAGATGTGGCAACGGAGGCCGAACCAACAGTGACGTAAGGCTTTGTATAATTAGCATTATGTCACAGTTTTTCATTTTATTTAGGGCTTCTGTTGAAGAAGTCATTTTAAGCACCTAACCTTTGCCCTCTGAACTACAGGCGTCTCTGATAGTGACTGAAGAACTTCACCTGATCACATTCGAGACAGAGGTCTACCATCAAGGACTAAAGATCGACCTCGAGGTGAAAAACTACACATAAACACTCCTGGCAGCAACAGCACTGGATTAATTCATCTAAAAATTATTCTTTAATTTTTATCAAGAATTTAGAGTAAAATAAAATGTCAAACATGTCTGATCGTGACAGGATTACTGTCACCAAGATGCTGTCCTGTTGAGCTGTATATCAAATCATAGATGAGAATATTATTAAACCCTCATTACCAATTAAGTCCATCACACTGCTACTGGTGATTGGTTCAGCGTATTGAAAGCCACTAAGGTCATTGTAATAGGCTGTCGCCATGGTACCAGCAGTAGGAGGATATGAATATGTAACCAGGCAGCGTGTCCTTGGGTAATCTGTCACTTATTAAACCCATAACCACACACAGCACTGCATAGATGCCTATTATGAGCTGATAAGAGTACATGCAAAATCATTCCTTTTCTGAGGATGGACACAACAGGGTCACGTAAAATACCAACACACACACAGCAGGTTAATTAAACGAGATAATTAAGTCGTTCAGCTCTGGTTGCTTAATAATTATTCAACCTCAGGTCTCTGTTTGTGCTAATAAGATTTCTACCAGAGCATGCTGTTCAAAAATAGGAGGGTTTGCTATTCTAAATTATAAATAAATGTCTTTATCTCTGTCCAGACACACTCTCTCCCAGTAGTGGTCATCTCTAATATCTGTCAAATGCCAAATGCATGGGCGTCCATCCTGTGGTACAACATGCTGACCAACCATCCAAAGGTTTGAAATGGATCCACATACTTACTGTTAGCACAAGAGCTTATACAGTATATGTTACTAAGAATTTTTTTTTTTTGACAGAATGTGAACTTCTTCACCAAACCTCCAGTGGGAACGTGGGATCAGGTGGCTGAGGTGCTCAGCTGGCAATTTTCATCCACAACCAAAAGAGGACTTACCATTGAGCAGCTCACCACACTTGCAGAGAAACTTTTGGGTATGTATGTGTGTTATTTAATTTATAGTAGAGATCAAAATTATTGAATATCTGAGATTTTTTTTATTTTTTTATTTAAACCTGGAAAATAAACAATAAATAGAGGAACTTCATGACACAAAATATATAAACTTTTCTCTCAAATTGTTATGCTTATAATATAATTTGTAATTTGAAAAAAGCCCATTTTCAGTACTGATCAGTGGTTTCTCTATTATTGATCACATAGTTTTAAATTGGTGAAATTTGCCTCTGAACATACACTGCGGTTCAAAAGTTTGGGGTTGGCATGATTTGTTAATGTTTTTGAAAGAAGTTTCTTATGCACAACAAGGCTGCATTTATTTGATCAAAAATACAGTTAAATAGTAATATTGAAATATTATTAAAATTTAAAATAAATGTTTTCTATTTTAATATATTTAAAATGTAATGTTTACCTGTGATGTCAAAGCTGAATTTCAGCATCATTACTCCAGTCTTCAGTGTCACATGATCCTTCAGAAATCATTCTAATATGATTTTAGAAACATTCAGAAACATTATTATTATTATCAATGTTGAAAACAGCTGTGCTGCTTCGTATTTTTGTGAAAACATACATTTTCATTCAAATTAACATATAAATATATATAAATATGTTTATATAAATATATATAAAACATCAATTAATGCTGTTAATTTAAATGAAAATGTATGTTTACACACACACACACACAAAACAAAAATATATATATATATATATATATATATAGCCAACTTACCTCTAGTATCCCACAATGGTTTTCCAGCATCCCTCCACCACCCTAACTCCTCACTCTTTACTATTTCCTATCCTAACCAGAGATGGGGGGGTGTACTCTGGGTTTGGGCCAAATTCTGAGCTCGGACCCCTCCCCTTGGACAGCAAGCCAAATATGCATACTTTTTACTATATCCGATTATTTTTAAGAGTGAACTTGTGAATTTGAAATAATCTTTACAGTCATCATTTGCATCTAAATAAAAGTATGAATTTCTTAAAAAAAAAATTACCACAAAACTGTCTCTCTCTCTATCTCTCTATCTATCTATCTATCTGTATATAATATTATAACATTAAAGTTAACAATGTTTGTGCATCTCTGTTTAATTGTGCATTTCTGATTTTGTGTAGGTCCGTGTGTAAACTACTCCGGTTGCCAAATCACATGGGCCAAGTTCTGCAAAGTATGTTTCTGAAACAACTTTTTGTTCCCTGTCCTGTATTAATGTTAGTGCAAATCAGAACAGTTGATCCAGTTTGTATCAGTTTCTGTAAAAATTGTTGTTCTGTTTGTGGTTTGCAGGAGAACATGGCAGGAAAAGGTTTCTCATTCTGGGTGTGGCTAGACAACATTATTGACCTAGTGAAGAAATACATTTTGGCTCTATGGAATGAAGGGTGAGAAGTCCTGCAGCACTCATTGTGTGCATCCATGCAGTATTTATAGTTCATTACATCAATCACTGCTTGGGTGGTTACATCAAGCTCTTGTGTGTGTCAGGTATATTATGGGCTTCATCAGTAAAGAAAGAGAGAGGGCAATCCTGAGCCCAAAGCCTCCTGGGACATTCCTGCTGCGCTTCAGTGAAAGCAGCAAAGAGGGAGGAATTACCTTCACCTGGGTTGAGAAGGACATCAATGGTAAATGCATTTCCATGTACATCATATTGTGTGTGTGTGTGTTAAAATAAAAATATAGTTTTATTTATAAATTTTATTTTTGTGTCGTAAATATGTGCAGGTAAGACCCAGATCCAGTCAGTTGAACCGTACACTAAGCAGCAGCTCAACAGCATGTCTTTCGCTGAGATCATTATGGGCTACAAGATCATGGATGCCACCAACATCCTCGTGTCGCCACTGGTCTACCTCTACCCCGATATTCCCAAAGAGGAGGCGTTTGGCAAGTACTGCCGCCCCGAGGCCCAGCCCGACACTGAATTCCCTGACCCTGGATGTGGTGAGTGTCCTTTGCAGGAATAGAATTCATTCCGGCTTAGAATAACATCTATCTGTTGCTTGGCAAAGTGTCTCTCATTTCATTCTCATCTATTTTGGAGACTATTTTTGTATTGGAAGTGGTGTGGTTTACCAGAAACGTTCTCCGTCGGAGGAAATTGTCTAAGAATGCAAAAAAGGTTTTGCCTGCTAAGTATTTTTGTCTTGTTTCCAGTCCAGATATCCAAAAAATAAATCAAGAAGCAATGGCTAGATATTTTTTTCTTTTTCTTTCAGAAAACAAGATATAATATATTGTGTCATTTTACTTTTCTAGTAAATGCTTCTTGATTTATGAATTTTTAGATATTTGGACTGGAAACAAGACAAAAATACCAAGTAAGAAAAGCATTTTTTTGCAGTGCAAAAGCATGATTTTAATCTTTGGTTATGTTGATCCCAAATTTTTATGGTAGTGTACGATTTTTTTTTTTTTTTTTGTAAAGAAATTAATACTTTTATTAAGAAGGACATGTAAAATTGATCATTACAAATAAATAAACTTCCATCAAAAAATCATATTCACTCTCCTTGTTTAATAACACAGCGATTGTTTTTCTTTCAGTAATTCAGCCCTACCTGAAGACCAAGTTCATCTGTGTCACCCCGTAAGTAGCTTTCCTTTCTTCCTCAGTATGTGTGTGAATGATTGATCTTGCTTTAGTCTCTGTTTTCTCTCTCTGTCCTCTTGTAAACTTTGAAATCTCTGGTGACTCTTCAGGCAGGAGCACATGCAAAGTACTCCTCTCAGTTTTCTTTACAACATGGATCAGGGATGTAGCCACTACTGAATCCTCCAAGGACCCTTCACACCATCCTTTAAACCACAATCATGCACAAGAAGACAGAAAGAGACAGAAACCATGCTTTAAAAACATGATCAACACAACACCTAATTAAAAGAGGTTCAGGCTTACTTTTGTCATTTACATGTATTGAGCACACATAACTTGAGGTGAACTGTTGTGTAAACACTTTGTAGCCATGTGATTTCTTAACTTAGTTTTTAAAATTAATAAATTTAAAAAAAAGAAAAAAGTCAAATCTAATTTAAAAAATCAAAATGTAAAAATAAATTTCCACTGTTAACATGACGTAATTTGACGCTATTTAACGTAATGTGCATTCCTGAACCATAGTTTGAACAATTCCTTGTTTTCAGTGCAGATTATTCCAAAAAATGTTTGTCTTTTGTAATCTTTCATATATTTATATTCATATTAGACTTTCCAAATATAACTTGCTCTGCCTCTGAAACAGCACCAGATTTTTGAATGTCTTTTCATGTTGACTTAATAATGAGAATAATGGTTAATGGATGTGGTATATAAACTGTAAAACATCAAACTGTACATGACATATTAGGTAACATGCTTGGCTACAAGAAAAACATTTGGATGGAATAAAAGCTGCTTCAAACTCAGTCTTACTTGAATCACAAATGCTTTCTGTCTTTGTAGAGGGGTTGGATTTACTGGAGGTCATGTATGTACGCGTGTGTGTGTGTTAGGCAGGCTATAAACTGACCTCTCTCCATAGGTGTCCTTCTGTCTTCATGGACTTCCCGGACAGTGAGCTGCTTGGGAACGGCTTCCCTGGGTAGGCACTAGGGAGCTGCTCTATATGTGTGAATGAGACGTGAACGTTTGTGGTCAAACACACTCTTGTAGTTGTCTGCTAACGTAGATCATTCCTTTTAACATCTCTAGAGCTTGAACCAAGGGTTTCTGTTTACTCACTTCATTCCTTTTTAACAAGAGGTCTGGATGTCACTGGAACTTTTGTAAAAGATAAAAGGCTGGATTTGCTGTTGTTCATGTCTCTGAATCTTTTATGTAGGTGAACTAGTTCTTCTGTGGACATGGGATTTTTGTTTTGTTTTCATTTCTAAGCTTGCAAGATAACTTTCAGTATATAAAATATTTTCACACTTAAGGAAGAAAATGTTACCTTCTTTCTCCTGTTCATTTCTTTTCCCCATCTTCCAGTTTTCTCTTTTTTCCCCCCTTAGAGGAGAGTGTTGCATTTTATGTGATGTATACATGATTTGGTTCCTCATTATGTTAAACAATGTGGAGTAAGTTTTTCTGATGAAAACCGAGACTCATGTCACACATGTGACTCTTATTACGGCCCTGTTTAGGGTGAGGAAGCGGTGTCCACAGAAAATATGATGTTGAAAACACTATTTCAACCCAAAATATTGGTAATAGTAACAGCAAGGCTGTTGATAGACGTTGAGAACTCTCCTAGGAATTGCCCAACTTGGATGGGGCAAGATAAGGGGGAGAGAGAAGACAAGAATACTAAGCAACAACCACACAAATAACCTCACTAGATGTAGCACATCCACTCATAACTGTTGTCACTGTTTATACACTCATCACACTATATTTTTTAACCAATGAGCTCTATAATACATGTGACTCCTATCCACCATCTGGATAGTTTTATCATATTATTCAACATTAATTATATAGTTTGTGATTTATGTTTTGCTTGGTTCCGAATACACTGCTACTTCTGAATGGCTGTCAGTGGAGAAAGACTTTTTGCAGATGGTGTAGTTGTGACATCTACTAACAGATGCTAACTGGACCATGCTAACCAAGCATCAGCAAGAGTATTTTCTGACAGATGGGTTACAGCTGTTTTACCAAATTCACATTTTGCGAGACTCCAAGTTAAACTACCAGCCAAAATTTGAATAAATAAAGTGTAAAATTTAGAGATGTTCTTTTCTCTTGTGGTAATAAATGACCACATCACCCAGTGTTTGCTCAAGATGCTGTAAGGTAGCCAGGGTTTTTGATGATCCAGGAAGAAAAACAAGTTCTTGGCTTAAACTTTTATTGGCAATCTTATCAAAGTGCTCTTTTATCTTGGACAGTGAGTTCTCCAGATTATGGTAATGTTATTGGCATGAGAAAGTGTTTAGGATAAACGCTTACAACGTCTAAAATGGTTTAGTGCTTTCCCAAACTATTCCCTAACAACTCTTATACCCTTTCTCATACTTGCAACATGAGCAGAAAGCAGTTCTTTTTTATATAATATGTGCCTAATGTTTTTTAAAGGGTTAGTTCACCCAAAAATGAAAATTCTGTCATTAATTATTCACCCTCATGTCTTTCCACACCCGTAAGACTTTCGTTCATCTTCAGAACACAAATGAAGATATTTTTGATGACAGAATGCTGTCAGATTTCCTTCCTGCCTCTGCAACTACAACTTTGACGCTTCAAAAACTTCATAAAGAGATTGTAAAACTAATCCATACAAATCAAGTGGTTTAGTCCAAATTTTCTGAAGAGAATCGATCGCTTGTTATGACGAACAGATTTAATTTAGGCTTTTACTCGCATGTAAACATTGATCAGAGAACATAAGCAGAAGCTCACCCTGCCCTGCTACGCGCGAGAACAAACCTCTTTTGGAAGCTCAAACGTGACATTTGACATTTGAGCTTCCAGAAGAGGTGCGTTATTCAGGTTAGGTTGAGCTTCTGCTTATGTTCACTGATCAATGTTTACATGCGAGTAAAAATAAAATTAAATCTGTTCGTCATAACAAGTGATTGATTCTCTTCAGAAAATTTGGACTAAACCGCTTGATTCATATGGATTAGTTTGGTAGTGGTAGTTACAAAGGCAATCAATGGAAGGAAATCTGACAGGATTCTGTCATCAAAAAGATCTTCATTTGTGTTCTGAAGATGAACGAAGGTCTTACGGCTGTGGAACGACATGAGGGTGAGTAATGACAGAATTTTCATTTTGGGGTGAACTAACCCTTTAAGAGTAAAAATATTGTTCTTGGGCAGCCTGCAACTCAAAGCCTGTCAAAGCCAAACCATTTTACCTTCTACTGTTTTGAATTACACTGGTTAAACTAAAATTAAAGCAAAAAAAGTGATTTTATTATAACTTTTGTTTGATATCTTAACATCTAGACAACAAATAAATACATACATCAAGTATAGATCACATTAAATCAACAAAGCCTGGATTAATTTACTATGAACCTGACATACTAGACATAATCAGCAACTAAATGTCTTGATTAATCTGCAAATACTACAGTTTGACACATTTGTATCATGTAATTAGTTTGATGTATCGTTTTTGAGTTTATGACCATTTACCCACAAATATGAACACTTTTTGGATCAGACTTCAGGTTCAGAGGTTTTGTGCTTGTTCTCTTGTCTCAACACAAGTAATAAATAGTGTAGAAATACAGATTTACCAAAACAAACTGCCCATATGAGCTGTTTAGAGTGTTAACAAATAGGCATGGGTGAACTTTGCCCTCTGGTAAATCATTCCCCAGGTCAAGACTTAATTCTTCAATGGGTAGCCAAGCAAAACACCATAGACGAGGTCAGATTTTAAGTAGGCTATGCTATACAGTATGTCAGTATTTATTCAGTAAATTCAGCCAACTATAAAAAAACGAAAAAGCATGTTCCTCTATCAATGGCCCTTCTAAAGTAGCCATGTATTCTCACAAATATTTTTTTTGTAAACATATGAATGGCAAAAATGTGATTGACAAGGAAATTAAACTGGACGAGCAACAACTACAACTCCAGATCACATTACATCACTGCATGTCAACTATGTAGTAATTATACATTTTCAGTGTTGAATCCACTGCCTCTAACATCTGACTGTTATCTTAAAAAGTATAGTTCACCCCAAAATGAAAATTTCATCATTTGCATACCCTTATGTGGTTCCAAACCCATGATAACATTGGAGCCCATTGGCTTCCACTGGATGGACAAAAAGACACTGAGACATTTCTCAAATTATTTTTCAAAGTATTAAAACAGTTATTCAGGTTTGGAACGACATGTTTTATTTTTGGGTGAACTCCCTTTAAGTCACCCATTATGCAAGTGATGTTCATGTGTATGACTTTGAGTGTGGGTATGTGTGTGTTTTGGTAAGTCTTGTGTTTATGATACATGTGCTTAACTCATGATGTGGTGAATGAACTTTCAGGTCTTTCTAAATCATGTCGTCTATATGTGATGGTAGAAGTAATGATTGCTTGTTCGTTTTTAGCTTGTGTCATGTTTAATGCTCGCTGTCTTTCTTTTGCAGGACTAACTCCGGCAACACGAGTGATTTGTTCCCAATGTCCCCTCGTACACTCGACTCTCTCATGCACAATGAAGCCGCGGAGGCCAATCCGGGACCTCTCGGTGAGTCACACGACTAATTTCAACAGCTTTCTCAATATGTGCTGCATTGATGCTGTGTTGTAATTACCATAATTTCAAGATGACAACATGTGATGTTCTACTTGGAGCTGTTCATGTCCTCAGGCTGGGAATTATGCCTTTTAAAGGCAACACTATTAACACCTAAATGAATCTGCAGTGGTCACATGGTACAAGTAGGATCTCTCAGAAAATTCCCAGCTTACGAGTCTACAAGGATGTGAACACTTTTTACAAGTTAAAATTTTGTAATTACAACATGGCTTGAATGCACCTATGCATACAGTATGAAGAAGTCTTCATTTTTTTTCAGACACTTTAGGGTCTCATAACACCTCTGTTTAACAGTGTTTCCATTTCCCCCCCCAGAATCCCTCACTCTGGACATGGAGTTGAGCTCCGATCATCCCTCACCCATGAGAGAAGGGTTTGCAGCCACAACAGTCTCAGATATGGACACCTGCCGAAATGCTTAGTTTTCCAACATGTTCGTTTTTTTAGTTATTTACATAGGGAAAAGTAATTGTCATGTACATAATGTGCTTAGGTGCTAGAGCCTTTTCTCTCTCCGAGCCAATTCTTTTTTTTTTTTTTTTTTTCAGTTTAGCTTTTCATCCTCATATCAACATTGATAATACTGAATTGAACTTTTTCTTTTTTAAATGGTTAAGATGCAAGCTTTTTTCACTTTTATTACAAAAGCATGAGGTATTCAAGATCATTAACAGGAGTTTTTAGCTTTCTTGACCAGAAGTGTGAATATAAAGGTTGTTATTAAAGGTTTTTTTTTAATGTTTAATTGCAGACATTTGACCATGACTGTATAGTATATCATTTTTTTTTTTTTTTTTTTTTTTTTAGGAATAGGAAGAGCCTTTCACTTGTATTGCAGTGAGCGTCCACTGATATGTTGGCAAACATGAAACATATTTTAAGCTGTTAGCATAGCATTCTTCAGTCTTTATGCTGATCTTTTGAAATGAGTGTGAAGGGAAGTAAACTTTACAGTAGTATTGACAAGCAGTACTTGCCAAAACTCGGCATGCTCTCGTACCGCGTTGAAACTTAACTTTAAATCTGGAGTTAACATTTATGTTCAAATTATAAGTTGTAAAGCAAGTTTGTGCATGCAGGTCTATAATGTCCCTTTTAGTTTCTGTTTTATATGAACATACTGTATTTTAATGTTGCTGAAAACTATGTTACTCTTTTATTGGATGTCTTCGGAAAAAGTGAATGGAAGAAGATAAATATATATATAAATATAAATTACGCAGATGAGCAAATGTGATATTTCCACCATATTACAGTGTCCTCGATATGTTTATTATGCTTAGATAGCAAGCAAATCTTGCACAGAGCCAGCAGGACTATTGTAACAATTAATATGTCGAGAGACACATTCATACATGCACATATATACAGATATTTATAATTTTGCTCAATTCACTGATCTGTTGTGTCGTCATGTAAGGTAGTGCTTCAAACAGAAATATGATGGAAAATGATGTTTCTTCATTGTGTAACTAATTTTTAAATGTCTGTCAGTCTGATTTTGTTTCTCACTCTGTGTATCTGTCCTTCCACTCTCACTTGATAGTGCAGTGTATATATAATAGTATACACACTATGTATATTCTCTTGATTGTACAATGAATTCTTGATGAAAGAAACGGTTATCAGCTCTTTGTGTCCTTGATGCGGTTCTTCAGTTATCTGGGATAGACACTACTGCTCCAAAGTTTGAGATCTGTAAGACTTTTTTTTTTTTTTTTTTTTTTTAAAGAAATTAATACTTTTATTCAGCAAGTGTGCATTAAATTGATCAAAAGATTTATAATGTTACAAAAGATTTCTATACAATGAACCCTGAAAAAATACATCACAGTTTCCACAAAAAGCAGCACAACTGTTTTTTAACATTGATAATAATTCTTGAGCATCAAATCATCGTATTAGGATTACTGAAGGATCATGTGACCTGAAGACTGGAGTAATGATGCTGAAAATTCAGTTGTGCCATCACAGGAATAAATTACATTTTAAAACATTAAAATAGAAATAAAATTCAAATAATGTAATAATATTTCACAATATTTCAGTTTGAACTGTATTTTTGATCAAATAAATGCAGTTTTTCTCAAAAATGTTTAAAAATCACACTGACCCCAAACTTTTGAACAGTAGTGTATGTCACGTTCAGCTACCACAACATCTGACCACATATTTGAATGTGAAAATAAAACATAGAGCCTGAACTAATAATAAAAATGACAAGAACTACAGTTAGGGAAATCGGGACTGGCATTTACAAGGTATCCCTGTAATAAATGCCCCCATATACTTGCTCTGTAGGGGCATTTTATCTCAGACCTAGTGGAACAAAATTAATTGATTATGTTTCAGTGGCTATTTAAAGGTCATTCTTCCTAAATGTTTCTTATTCGCCTTTACGCAAATGGTAATTACTGAGCGTTTATCTCTCTCTGTCTAGCTGTCATTACCCCAGCCATTCTGCTCTAAAGGTTAAAAAGAGATAGATAGAGAGAGACCCCGCATTGGACGATGGGCATTGACCTTTCGTCAAGGTTCTTTGATTAGACGTCCAGCTGTTTGTTAGGTTTGCAGTAATGATGTTTATGCTTTCAAATGTTTGCACTTGTTTGGAGACCGGTGACTCAGGAGGACTCAGTTTAATTTGTGTTCTCTGTAAGAGGCAAAAACAGATTTTTTTTATTTGCATTTTGTTACTTTTTTTCTTTGTTCCAATTCCATAATAACAGCATTATGGTCTTTGTAGTTCAATTATAAGTCATCGCTGACAAGCTGTGCTGATTCTGAAATGTAATTAAAAAAAAATCTGTTTCCATAACCTCTGTTAAAGCAGCAAAAACATGAATCTGCTTTCTACACGTTCCCACAGCTTGTGCCATTAATAACAATCTTCACTCTATTGTTTTTAAAGATCTTGATTCTGTTTTATTCATCTAATTTTCCATGATAGCTCTGAAATAATGGAGTAACTGTATAATTGTAAATGTTACAGTATTTTTTTTTTTCTCTACAATTATTCATCATGATTACACTGTAGGAACAAATCATTTAATATGTTTAGCAGAAACAAATACCATCTGAAATAAGGCTGTTATATTAGTTACTCTGAGAAACTGAATGTTTGATTGTAAAGCGATGAGAATTATTTAAAGAGCAAGTTCATGAGCCCCGTCATACGTGGCATTAAATATAGTGCTACTGAATTAACTGCTTTTTAATGAGAGAGTGGAGGTGCAAATTCATGCCACACGCTTAATATCACGATTGAAAGAGATTGCTGCATTTGAGAATTTCAAATAATGGAAAACAGATGCAAAGTATACTCCTTTATATATAAATATGGCTTGTATTAATACACTCTGGATGAAGGAGACTAAATCTATGCCTTCTGATTCTATGGATCCCCCGCTCTCAGCTCTGCCTCTGGGAGAGAGAATATGCTGAATCTGTGTTTTCATCTTGCCAGGATGGAGTTCTGCCAGTGTAGGTTGAGCTGCGCAGGGAAACTGTTTGAGCCCTTTGCTCTTCTTCTCAGTATTTTTCTTGCAAAAAGAGAAAGTATTTTCTACACAATAATATTGGCCAGCATTCACTCATACACATACTGCAGCTGATATTTGTATTATTAAACTCAAATACTGGCGTGTTTGCTATTTGATTCTCTTTACCTTGAAATGTAATTTAAAATGTAACTATATGCCATGTGCTTATTTATAGTAGTATGTCAACTAACTGAGACAAGAATAATCAAAGTTTGATCAACCCTTAATGCCTGTGAATGTAGTTAAATAGTTTAACCAGCAGGGGGCAATAATGACCTACTGAATGCGACTGCATTGAACACTCATTTAATTAGCGTGTGCTTGGGCGCTAATGCAACTGCGATTTTAATTAAAGCCCATAAAGAATGAGCCTGGCAATAGAATAGGCAGAAATAGCAATGAAAGGGCGAAACCTTTTATGCTCATTTTCTTATTTGTAATATAAGCTTTTGAGTTCTTCCAAAGTACTACTACCAGTAATAAACCTATTTTATTCAGATATCATGCTCTTTATCATCTCGCCTAACCCGTAAAACATGCTTTGACCTTAGTCGTGCGATTTTCTGGCATCTCGAAAACAAAGTGCCTTTTGATCACAGCTTGCGTCCATTTGCTGCGTGCGTGTCCAACCTGGATCCGTTTTTCACGCCCGGCTGTCCGCTCGTCTCACATGTCGACTAGGTCATATTTTTCTCCGTCTCCGAAGGACAGAGGACAGGAGAAATAGGGGTCGCTCATTCAAGATCTGGCCGTTTCCCAGAGCCGCACTCTCCTGAGTCGGGTAAAAGTGCTGAGCTCGCAGCTGAAGCCAGTTTGTTTAATGGCAAACGCCTACGTGCTATACGTAAACAACATATACAACAACACTGGATTTACCTCTTGCCACTATTGTAGTATAAGTACACGCCCACAGAACATCCAAGTTTTTAAAACGCGCTACTGAGGAAGTGAAACTCATATTATATGAGTGTATATACAGACAAAACTGATTTAAAGGATTAGTTCACTTTCAAATGAAAATTAGCCCAAGCTTTACTCACCCTCAAGCCATCCTAGGTGTATATGACTTTCTTCTTTCTGATGAACACAATCGGAGATATATTAATAAATATCCTGACGCATCCGAGCTTTGTGAACAGGACCAACGAGTATGAGCTGAAGAAAGGGCTTCCATACATCCATCCATCATAAACGTACTCCACACGGCTTCAGGGGGTTAATAAAGACCTATGAAGCGAAGCGATGCATTTGTGTAAAAAATATCCATATTTAGCAAGTTATGAAGTAAAATCTCTATATTCTTCCATATAACCGCCTTCCATATTCTACTTACGAAGAAAGTGTGAAACCCTCACAGTTACGCTATACGTCCTACGCCTTCCCTATTTAACGGAAAAAGCTTAACTGACGCAACGCGTCAGTTTACACTTACAGAAGGCGGTCTGGCAGAAGCTTTACACAAACGCATCGCTTCGCTTCAGAAGGACTTTATTAAACGCCCGGAGCTGTGCGGAGTACACGTTTATGTTGGATGTGGATGGAGACACTTTCTTCAGCTCTTAGTTGGTATCACTCACTGCCATTATAAAGCTCGAATGCGTCAGGATATTTATTAATATATCTCTGACTGTGTTCATCAGAAAGAAGAAAATCATATACACCTAGGATGGCTTGAGGGTGAGTAAAGCTTGGGCTAATTTTCATTCAAGTGAACTAATCCTTTTAGTAGAGAATTATAAAAAAATTGCCCATTCAATAAATAGCCTAAATGTCCATGTTTATATTACTTTTAAGATTTGATGGATTTGCAAGTCTTATCAGAGCACAATTTCCCCTTATATTCAGAGGTTTTCTATGACCGTGGGAGCCCACAACAATACAGAACAACTGTACTCATAATACCCCGTATGCGCGCTTCGGCAGCTCAAAGTAAACAGTTTTTTTCCGCGTTATATCCCTCAGCCTAAGACAAGACAGCTCGACTCAAGTCACGCGTAACCGCTCATGCCCAATCAGCTGTCCTCGCGCTCCGCTAACCGTCTTTATATTTTATAGCCCCACCCCCGTCCCGCAGCGCTCATATAAGACCTTTTGCATATCTAAAATAATAATTTGCCTATCAGTGTTCGCACTGGCCTTTTACACGACTATAGCGAACTACTTCATATTTACTTTACTTACATTTCCTAACAAACGACTCTCTAACCAGTGAAATAACACCGGAAGCGGCGGTTAGAAGTGCGAGAGAGTAGTTGCTGGGAAGTCCGACTCATTTCCTCGAATCGGTTCTTTCGAACAGTTCGTTTAAAAGAACAGATTCAGAGCACAATGATTCTTTACGTCGTGACGTAATTGCAGCACCATCACGCGGTCCTTGATCATGCCCCAGGCATATTACGTGCTAAAACGTTCCAGTACAGGCTATGTTGTTTACCTCAGCTGAGCTTTATAAAGGGGGTTCAGTTAAATTTCATGTGTCCCAGCTCAGTTTGTTGCAGGCTTGAAAACAAAGTAATTTAGAAACTAAATATAATTTTCAGTTACATAAAACAATGCTAACATCTTTTGGCAAAAAAGTTTTGCATGTTTTGATTAAAAAAAACACATATTTATTAAAACGTGTTTCATATGCATGTTGATTAAAATGTCATTCAAATTGTAAACATTTCTATTAGGCTACGTTTTTACGTTTTCGGTCCCAAAGCTCACTCATCTAATGTTTATTACGAATCGGATATACAAAGAGACAGTCCAGTGATTTGTTGACACGAGAACCGCTCGGACCCATTCAGTCCGATTCATTGAAGAATCGTTTAGAGAGATTTTGTGAAACAGTTCAGCCGATTCATTACAGCGATTCGACTCAAACGAACGACTCGTTCACGAATCTTACATTGCCAAAGAGAGCGAGAGAGAGAGAGAGAGAGAGAGAGAGGGAGAGGAGGGGTAGAAGCACATGAAAAACTGCTTAACCCACTGCTGGTTGAGATAGACGGGGCAGAAAGGTTGCCTTTCTGGGTCGTAGGCGCTATCTGGAGCTTTGCTGTACTTTTATGCGAAACGACAGCGGATTTAGAAGACCTGCCGAGGTACGTGAAATGCATCTGTGCGCATTTAGTGCGTCTTAAATGTTGTTTGTCGATGCCAAATGCTGTTGTTTTAACAGCATAGTTGTTTATAAACAAATGTCCACGGCTGTTCTTGTTGAGGCTTCACTAGGCTGCACTTTTCACGCTGAATTAAAGCTGTTTACCTTGCTCTTATTGTTTCCGAAATATGTGACATTTATGATAGAATCTAATTTAAAAGGTTCCTGTTTAGTTCAGATAGTGCGTGTTTGGCACCGGTGTTTCGCAAGCCCCAAGCTCTTGCACCCTGTTTTTTTTATCGGATCAACAGGCAGAGAGTCCAGCCCCCCTCCAGCACGCCTGTCAAGTCTGGACAGTCCAGCTCACATTTCCAGCTCCATTCCAGTCCAGCGAATGCAGCTCCATAATTCTGCTCGTTCGACCAGTTCGCGTTTAAAGTTAATTCTGACATATATTAAGCGCTCAGCGGAAAACAAGCGCACGCTCCTGGCCAAAGTTTTCATCGGGCTGTTGAATTTACCGTTATGAGGAAAAAACTTGAGCGCTAGTGCGGAGCTGTCACTTCTTTTGGGCTCGTGGTTGAAGAGCCAAATGGGTTTCAGTGGCTGAAAGTTAATTATGTTACGAAGAGTTAATGATTGAAACATTGAGACAGTTCTGTCGCCATGCATGATGCATTGGGGTTGTGACTGGAGATTTAAATAAAGCAGGGGTGTGTTATTAAAGTCATACATCTTGCCGAACTGTAAACTGTCCTTTCGTTTTAAAGTGTCACATTCATTTGGCAATGCGACAGGCAAGTCGATTACAAGAAAGGCGTGCGTACTCGCATTCAGATGAGCTTTAACCGTTATGTGAAGGCCATTGGGTATTTTTTAATCGCACTTTGTTAACATGTGAATCTGAGTTTATTAGTTCCTGACAGTTGCAGTTGCCCTTGTGTGAAAGTTGAAGCCATGCTCTCTGTTTTCCCCTTTGATATTATCTTCCACAGCAGATTCTTTTATCTCCCATCATGCAATTTGTTTAGTTTCCGTTCAGCAGTCAAAGTGTGTGCGTGCGTGCGCTTTTGTACATTCACACCGACTGTATGTAGCCTACACATATGCGTTGAATGTATTGTTTTAATGAGACTTGTGGACACATTGCGTTTAATTATGCAGTGTAAAGAACACATTTATTTGATTTAATGTATCTGTTAGCTTTATTGTATACTAGAGCATTATAAACCTTGTAGCCAACCGGGAAATATCTTTTGGACAGTTTATTTTAGTGAATGTGAGGCAGGATTATTGAGAACTAAATCTTAAAGTCAAGATTGTAAGCTTAATTTAAGAGCATGTTGACCAGAGTACTCTCTATTGTAAATGCTAAAATCGCCATGAAATCAAACATATATATATATATATATATATATATATATATATTTATTTATTTATTTTTATTTTATTTTTTTTAACGAATGTATCCATGCACATCATTAAAATATAATGTGCCCATGTAATTTTTAATCAAAATAACTTCTCCTCCCCAGGGATGGATTGTGACTTGAAAAGGCCCCTGAGCCAATTATCTCCAAGGACCCCTCTCCCCCACAGACCTCCCATTTTTTCAGTTCATTCCTTTAACTGTAATAGAGAGTGGAAGTTATGATGATCATGAATATTCCAACTCACTAAATTCTTACTCTGAGGTGTCAAATCCACCCACAGCTTCAAAAGAATTTAATTATTATAACTTCCCATCTTCCTAAGGTTGAAGTTAGAATACATGCATGGAAGAAAGAAAGATAGAAAGAAAGATAGAAAGATGGAGACGCTGTGCCCACCACCCCAATTTTTCTTCTTCTTCTGCCTCTATTAACTATTCTAAATGACCCAGCAAAATAGGCCTAGAGAGATCTATAAAGTATGTTTCTGATTTTAAATTTTAGCTGTCAAAACTTGCACCCTTTACTCTAATACAGTTGGTTGAATGACTGAAAAAGACCTTCAAATATAAAAGTATAATCAATTACATTAATTAATCAATTAACCAGTGTGTATATTTGACATTACAGATTTTCTTTTTTTTTTTTTACTGGTCCAATCAAATTTTAGTGGCTAAGGCGTTCGAAACGACCGCTTGACTAGTGACGTCGAAATGCTCACATCAAATTGGTTTGCTAATTAATGCTGAACAATGGATCCAGTGTTTCCCACAGGATTTTGTGGGTGGACCTCAGTCCCTCTAGGGAAGCCCGGCGGAAAGAATATTTTTGTACATTATAAAGTTAAATGCATCAATCTGGTGCACTTTGACAGATCAAAATTTAGAGCTCAAACTCACATTCATTGTCCAAATGGAACAGTAAAAAGTCTTTGCATTGATTTGTACCTGGACTTTAAACCTCTTTTTGTTTGTTATATAGAAAATAATACTAACAATAATGTTGTTGTTTTTATTATCCGTATAAGACAGTAATATATATTGTAAAACAAATGCACTGTAAAATAAATGTAAATGAAAAAGTATATTATTTTACTTCACAGTAAAGAAAAAAAACAACACTTTTGCCTTTATTTTTGCACTCGCAAGAGATAAACACTTGAGCATTTATTTTGGCAGAAAGCTGCAGTTTCTGTGAAAACAGGTTTACAAAAGCGTCATTACAAATCTAGTGAAATGCTTGTAAATTATGCAAATGTGAAAATAAAGCATAACTGGTGCCCACCGTGTTCCCAAATGCACTCTAAACTCACAGCACATGCAGAGATAGCGTTTACTGTGAACCGAGCTGCTCTGAAAACACTGGATCACAAGCTGATCGTGAGAGCAAAGTGCATGCTTCTGTATGCAATTTAAAACAGGATTGGACAGTAGATTTATAAGAGGTTTGGGCGCATTCATTTAGGGCGCATAGTTACAGTACTACAATCACCAGGGATCCCTCATAGTAGCCATAATAGCATCTTAAAAGGCTCTTGGACCCATATATTCAAGCATAATTGAACATTTGTTTTCATTATTGATGGGTTCTCTGTAGATCACTACAATGAGAATCTAGAAGGACATTAAGGTATCTTGAATACTTTTAGAGTTACAGGCTTAGGAAAAGGAATATTTATGGCACTCAGACAGGTATGTTCTATGCAATTGAGTTGATAGAAAAACACAAGATACATTTCTAGTTTCAACATTATTTGTTCTTTAGATATTCCCTTATTAAAAGAAAAAAAAGTATGTATGCAAAGTGACCCACATTTGGTTTTTGACCACTGAAAATGTGTACAATTTACCAGTTTACTCATGAAGCCGCATTAAGATCTCCATATCTCTGGGACTGAACCATTGAGGGCCTTTAAACTGAAGATACCAAAAGGAAAGTTTGTTAAGAACCAGAATCTAAAGGGATATTAAGATATCTTTAATACTTCTTGAGTTACAGGCATGCAAACTTTAGGCAAAAAAAAAAAAAAAAAAACTTTGTGTGCTTTTTGCTATCACTGTTAGCATATATCCATTAGATATGAATCATTATATGAAGCTCGGGAGGGACTAAAAGGAAAGATATTTGATGCATGATTTCCCATTCCTGTGTGTATATTAATAAATGAGAAGAAACGGCCTATCTGCCCAGTCACATTTTGTTGCGATAAATCACTCCCTTCTGGAAATGGATAATACATTACCGATCGTGTCACGTTTGGTAAAAATGTCACTAGTGTTACAGTGCTTCAGACTATGATGTTGTAATTTGATTAGATTTGATTTTTAGCCTAGTTTATTATATTATAAGTGTGCCTTGGTTTCATAATGTGTCGCGTGTTCTGTATTAGCTCAACTGGAGGAGGCTTATGAAGTTTGTGTTTGCACTTCAAGCTGGAGAAATATGGTTCTTGATGAGCACTTAAGAGCCGCTTAAGTTGAGTGTTTATGTACTTGTCCAGTGCAGTCATTCATTGATCTTGCCTTGTACTAGCTGTACTTTAAGATGTGTTTTCAGTTGGCAGTAATTTAGCAATGGAGGTGATTATTTAAGACCACACAAGCTTTGAAACAGCTGGCATGTCATGACAACAAAGAGTAAACAAACAAATTGGTGGGCAAACATACAATTTGGTGGGTGTTTGCAACAACAACAACAAAAAATCTGTATATGGTTAAGGCTGATTCTTGCCTTAACCATATACAGATTCATATTCTTCAAATGTATTATTTAAATGTATTGCCTTGATTGTTTCTAACTGCTAATTGTCAACACTTACATTTACATACTGTATAATTATCTCTGTCATGCTAGAAATGACCTTTAATGTTTGTTTTGCTATTTGTCCACTTGTAGAAAAAAGAGACCGATCTCTTTCTCTCTCTCTCTTAACTTAGTTTGGTCAAGTGTCTCTTCCCACCACTGTAAGTGAACGTGAAATGCATTTTTAGCGAAACTGTTTGGCCAACCCCGCCTGTGAGAAATCAGGAATGTAGAGGATCTGCTGGGGGATTAGAAGTGAAACTCTGGTCTGGTCTGTTGAAATATTATATTTCATAAATAATTGAACTGGAGGTGCATTTGAACATTTAACTCTGTTGGCACACCGTGCGTTTGTTTAGCTGGACTATACAACCTAGTTTGACCTGTGCTGCCAAAGTTTGTGCGGTTGATGCCCTCTTGTCAGAGTCGACACACGACTTTTAAGAGAGTTTACTGGGACGAGATTGCTGTACAGGGAATACGTTCAACGTGTTGACCAACACTCTGTGTACTTAAAGAAAAGTAAAAGATAGAAAGGCAGAGGGAGGTGAGAGAAGGTCGGTGACCGAAGTAGAGGGCAGAGTTGTGTTTTTTTATTTGGTTACACATATATTTGTGCTTTTTCTTGGAAAGATTTTCTTTAACGATCACCTGGAAATGCGAGAGCGAATCAAATTCCTGTGCAGCAAGATCAGCACATTTTTCTTGTTTAATGGTTAGCATCTTTTTAACTAACATCAGTGTTCATGTACTTATGTTGTGATGCAAGAAAGAAAGTTAAGCATATTGTATTGATGATAAAATTAATAAAGGTTGCCATTTGCTTCATTACAGCTTTTCCAAAGAAGGCCTTACACTTACATTTACAAGGACATCCAAATAAGCGAAAGGACGTTAGATTCCCTTGATACAAGGCCAACTAGTCCTGGCCTGAACCCATTCTGTATTCCAGCTTTTGGGATGACAGTTGTTGCAAAGCCTTTGTGCCTGTTGATTGTCTGTTGTGGGATTTACAAATACCAGAATCAAATGATGTTTGAAAGACTCTTATGAGCTGGTTCATTTTAGTGAATCAAACAGCTTAAGTCAGTGTAGTTAATGATTGTCTGTTCATTTGACACCTAGCTAAAGATACACATCATATGTTTTGTCAGTAGTATTTTAGAAGCATTAATGAGTGGAAAAACACTACCATTGAAATATTTGAAATATTTAATCACCAAGGATGCATTTATTTGATCAAAAAACAGTGATATTGTGAAACATTATTACATTTTATTGAATATATTTTACAGTGTGTAATTTATTTCTGTTATGCTGAATTTTCAGCATCATTACTCCAGTCTTCAGTGTCACATGATCCTTCAGAAATCAATCTAATATGATGATTTGCTGCTCAAGAAACATTTCATATTATTGTCAATGGTATTACTCTTATTATAACAATATTATTGTCAACCTGGATAATTTTTTAATGAATAGAAAGTTCATTAGAATAGAAAATCATTTATTAGAAATAGAAATCTTTTCTAGCATTATAAATGCATTTACTGTCGCTTTTGATCAGTTTATTGCTCCTTGCTGAATAAAAGTATTCATTTCTTTAAAAAACAAAAATTCTTACTGACCCCAAAGTTTTGAACAATAGTGTGTGTTACCACATTTTTGCTGGTCTAGTATTGTTGTTTAGTAATTAGTTATGGTACACCTTTTAAATGAATTGTTTTAAAGGTAACACTTTACAATAAGGTTAATTTGTTAACATTAGTTAATGTATTAACTAACATGAACTAACCATGAGTAATACATTTGTTACTGTATTTATTAATCTTTGTTAATGTTCGTTGATAAAAATACAGCTGTTCATTGTTTGTTCATGTTAGTTACAGTGCATTAACTAATGTTAACAAATACAACTCTTGATTTTAATAATGTATTAGTAAATGATGAAATTAACATTAACAAAGATTAATAAATGCTGTGTAAGTGCAGTTCATTATTAGTTCATGTTAACTAATGTTGTTAACTAATGTTAACTAATGAACCTTATTTTAAAGTGTTAAATATATTTGTTATTGAAATTATCTTATCATGTGACAATGGAATTGCATTTTCCCCCTAAATATTTATTCCTTGTGAATGCTAAAAGAATTGTTAATGGAACCCGTTAGAACCAGAATCATATGTGTGGTGTTAATTTGATATTTAATTTCTAATAATTCAAATAGTCCTTTCAAAGTCCTTCCACTTTTTTGAGAAGACTTTCCACTAGATATTTTATCATGGCCGAGGGTATTTGCTCTCATTCAGACACGGCCATCAGTAAGGGCAAGGCACCAATTTTGGGTGATAAGATCTGGCTCACAGTCAGAGTTTCAGTCCATCCCAAAGGTGTTTATTGGGAGGGCGTTATGGATGCCAGTCCAGTTTTTCACATCAAACTCACTAAATCTTTTCTTTATAAAAGAATCTTTGTGCACAGGGACATTGTCGTGCAGAACAGAAAAGGGCCGTCCACAAAGATGGAAGCGAGTCATTGTATCCTGTAGCATTAAGTTTCATAGGGCCTTGCCAAACCTATTATTTAGATGTTTGTACCCACATCCTTTTGGCCATGTGGTGTGTATATGCATGTTCGTGCCATTTCAAACACTTCATGAATCAAACGTCAGAGAGTTTGAGGAAATGAAAGTAAGGGACATTTAGTGAGTGATGGAATGATTTCCTCAATCCTTGTTCATTCAGAAACTAGTGCTGACATGGTTTTGTGCAGTTTTAGAGCAGCTTTACAAGATACTTTGTGTTGTATGGGAAATTAATTCCAAGTGCATCGACTAGTCTGTAAGCTCTTGAAATCTCTGAGAACTGAGAACAGCCAAACAGAATATTTACAATTGAGCAACATCAGACCATTGCAAGTTTGTGTTCTACTTTTTAGTTTCCTCTAAATCTATATTTAACTAGCTCTTTTATGCGCTTTCGCTTTCTGTTTGCACTCTCTTTGCTGGTGTCTTCCTCCTCCTCTACTTACTTTACACATAATCTGTTTGTTTTGGGTTTTTCACGATCTGCTAAGTGAGCTTGACTGCCATCCACACATCCAGCGCTCATCTCGCTCTTTGCCGGGCTTGTGTAGACAGAAAGATAACAGAGCATCAGATGGGGAAGAGATAAGCTGCTGTGTATGCTTATTGATGCCTGTTAGCAGTCACTCCCAATGAGCTGGTGTTTATTGTAAAAGAGAAAAGTCTGTGATCTTTAGTTCTAATGCTCATGCCTCTGGAGTCGCCCCTACCCATCACATCTCTCATCAATTCAGCGACCTATCAGAAGTAGCCATAGCATATGGTAAAAAAGCGGTTAGTTGAAGTCAGAAAATGTGGTTATGTTCAGTGGTAGCTACATACTATAATGAAGTGGCTACCTACAAATTTCAGAAACTGCAACCTAATTTTAGGTTGATATGAGCAGAACGCAGATGACGTCAAGTTGTGTGTCACGTCGTTGTACATTTGATGAAAAAATCATGTGAAGAATTGCACGTTTACACTTTTAAAAATAAAGGTTCCAAAAGGGGATGATGCCATATAAGAAACATTTTTGGTTCCCCAAAGAACATCTCAGTAAACAGTTCTTAATAGAACTTTTTTTTTCTTAGTGGGAGGAACATTTAAAAAATCAAAAGAACTTTTTCCACAATAAAGAGCCTTTTGTGGAATGGAAATATTCCATGGATGTTAAAGGTTCTTCATGGAACCATTGATGCCAATGAAGAACATTTATTTTTAAGAGTGTATGTTGTTATTATGTAAACTATTTTCATTGTGTAGTCAGAGAGTAAGACAATCACCTGTTAAATGTATTTTAGAAAGAAAAAAAGAAAAGAAAAAACCTAGCAAAACTGAGTTTCAGCCTAATATCTCAGAGGATGAAAGCAACAGATTTTGTCTATAATGCAAAAAAAGCTAAAGGAAAAGCACATTTTTAAAGATGCAATGCAAGTCTTGATATTTAGCCTACTATTCAAGCCATTCCTGTCTGCTTTTACATGTACAGGATAATTTGAGAGTCACCTGTTGTTAAAAACAGTTGTTAATCCCCACGGTGTTTGATGACTGATGTGTTTTTATTATTTTGCATTTTATTCCTTTGTTTTGTTTTGTTTTAAACTCTTGCTGTTCACTTACGCACACAGGCAATTCATACCTAAATATAGACATAATTGAATTCAGTAATTACCTGCCATTTTTCCTGTGTTTAAGTGGTTCATCTGAAAATTTGGAGGTTTATTTTTTATTTTTTGCATTTATATTTGCCTTAAGACAATGTTTTAATTCATTATAGACCACCAACATGCTCATTAATGTTTTATTTTCTCTTCTAATAAACAATAGTAACAGAAAGTACTTTAAAGGTAGGGTAGGTAATTTCAGAGAGGCTAGCAGTAGCAAGCTAGCTTTAAAAGCCTGAGATCCCACCCTCCCTTCAGAGCGTCTCCAAAGCCACACCTCCTTCAAAACACATGATCGCACACAGCAGAGTCTGCAAAGCGGCACAAGAGATGGCATTAAATTACCTTATGTCTCAAAGCATAGAACATTAATATTAATGAACGTAAACAACTTAAACAAAGTAAACTAAAGTAAACAAAGCTCTTACTTGTACCAACTGACTGCTGCAGATTCATTTCGGCATTGATAGTTTTGACACAGAAACTGAGGACGTGAACAGCTTCGGGTAGAACGTTACGGGTTGCCATCTCAAAATTATGTTTACGACATGGCATGAACACAGCAAAATCTTGTTGTTTTGTTTCTGGAGGAACTGTAAAAGGCAACTACTGTTTGTTTTTAGCGCTCGGTGGCTGTGTGTCTACAACTCGTGTCTACAGATCATTAACGGCAGGTCCTTGTGGTAATTACAGTAGGTCGTGCGCCTATCATCCGCCGACCTCAAATATGGCTTATCATTTGAAACATGTTAGTAATAGCAACTCTACATGGCTGCTTGCTGTAACATGAAATATTAGTGCGCCTACTGCAAGACATGGTGTTTTTTTTCACTTGCATTTTTTCTGATAATTTTTGGTCATACAGATAAGAGTAATACATACTTTCTACTTTTAAACGAACCAATTCAAATCGAAAAGAAATACTCTCTGCTTATGTAATCCGTATAAAAGCTGCATTTCTGTATACAGGCGCATTCAATATACTGCGAAGGCAGCATCGTCAACTTCATCTTTGCAGCCGACACTGACTCAGAAAGCCCTAGTTTACAGGCCCTAGTAAGTCTCCTTGCTATTTTTTTTTTTTTTCCAAACACATTCACTACTTTTGCCGGTGCTTTGTGGCAAGCTTTATGCGTGCACTTGAGCGCGGAATAGGCTATATTACGCATATATATATTAAACGCTCATTATTTAAGTAATTAAATTAATATAAATGTGTAATTAGTCAGTTGAATCGCTTAAATGAACGACTAATAGTCGACTAGAAAAATCAGGGGCAGCCCTAATGGAAATGCAGATGTTGACAGACAGGTAGGACCGAATGCAATGATTGGATGAACATTTTTTGGTCCTCAGACTTCCACAGAAGATATATGCACATTTTAATATTTAGACCACTTCTATTATTGATTTCTATCAGAATGTGAAGATATACATGTGCTGAAATGTAGGATGTAGATTGAAAAGTTTGGGGTTGGTAAGATATTTTTGTAAGTGTTTTTGAAAGAAGCCTCTTACATTTATTTGATCATTTATTTGATTATAAACATTCAGCATCATTACTCCAGTCTTCAATGTCACATGATCCTTCAGAAATCATTCTAATATGCTGATTTGATGCTCAAGAAACATTTAATATTTTTATCAGTCAGCTGTGCTGCTTAATATTTTTGTGGAAACTGTGATACTTTTTTCAGGATTTTTTGATAAATAGAAAGTTCAAGAGAACAGCATTGAAATAGAAATCTTTTGTAACATTATAAATGTCTTTACTGTCACTTTTGATCTAATGCATCCTTGCTGCTGAATAAAAGTACTGACCCCAAACATTTGAACGGTTGTGTTTGTAAGGGAATATATTGCATTGTAAAAGAGAAAAGCATGCATTGATGCATTAATGCATTGATTCTATATGGATTCATTTTATACACTAATTATGCACACTAAAATTCAATCTTTAATACTCATTAAATCATTTTACTATGCTTGTTGCATATTGTTAAATCTTCCTTTGAAAATGACATTCATTCACCTTCAAAGAGCAAGTCCAGAGGACAAGTGACATTAGGCAGAATTGAAGTTCAGATGACTAAAGAGCAGGAGACCTTCTGGGAGCTTCCCATAGGAACAAACGATTGATTGACTGAATGACCAGCCTGAATCAGTGAAGTGAAAGTAAGTTTTGACTGACAAGACTGTTGTGGACTGAGTGTATTTAAAGATCTAGGTGACTGGATTTAAATGTGGCCTGGATATGTATGAATATGAACTCAGTACATGTAGAGATATACAGGTGCTGGTCATATAATTAGAATATCATCAAAAAGTTCATTTTTTTATTATAAATTATTTTAAAAAATGAAACTTTCATATATTCTAGATTCCCTACATGTAAAGTAAAACATTTCAAAAGTTTTTTTTTTAAAAATTGATGATTAGAGCGTACAGCTCATGAAAGTCCAAAATCCAGTATTTCAAAATATTAGAATATTTCCTAAGATCAATCAAAAAATGGATTTGCAAAACAGAAAAGTTCAAGTTCTTTAAAGTATGTTCTTTTGTGCACTCAATACTTGATCGGCAGGACATATTACAGCAAATGACTTGCTCCTAGCACAAATTACTGCATCAGTGAAGTGTGGCATGGAAGTGATCAGCCTGTGGCACTGCTGAGGCACTATTGAGCCTTCAGATCATCTGTATATTGTTGGATCGACTGTTTCTCATCTTTCTCTTGAAAATATCCCATAGATTCAGGTCAGGCATGTTGGCTGGCCAATAAAGCACAGTAATATCATGGTCAGCAAACCACTTGGAAGTGGTTTTTGCACTGTGGGCAGGTGCTAAAGTCCTGCTGGAAAAGGAAATCAGCATCTCCATAAAGCTTGTCAGCAGATGGAAGCATAAAGTGCTCCAAAATCTCCTGGAAGATGGCTGCATTGACTTTGCACTTGATAAAACACAATGGACCAACACCAGCAGACGTCACGGCCCCCCCAAATCATTATTGACTTCAGAAACTTCACACTAGACTTCAAGCAGCTTGGATTCTGTGCCTCTCCAGTCTTCCTTCAGACTCTGGGACCATGATTTCAACATGAAATGCAAAATTTACTTTTATCTGAAAAGAGGACTTTCGACCACTGTTCACTGTCCAGTTCTTTTTCTCCTTAGCCCAGGTAAGATGCTTCTGACGTTGTCTCTGGTTCAGAAGTGGCTTGGTAGTCCTTTTCCTGAAGATGTCTGAGTGTGGTGACTCTTGATGCGCTGACTCCGGCTTCATTCTACTCATTGTGAAGCTCTCCCAATTGTTTGAATTGGCTTTACTTGACAGTATTCTCAAGCTTGCGGTCATCCCTGTTGCTTGTGCACCTTTGCCTACCCAATTTCTTCCTTCCAGTCAACTTTGCATTTAATATGCTTTGATATACACTCTGTAAACAGCCACCCCATTCAGTAATGACCTTCTGTGACTTACTCTCTTTGTGGAGGGTGTCAATGATTGTCTCCTGGACCATTGCCAAGTCAGCAGTCTTCCCCATTAGTGTGGTTTCAAAGAACAAAAGATACCCGGAATTTATACTGTAGGGATGGTCATTTAATGAAACTCAAATGTAAATATTCTAATATTTTGAGATACTGGATTTTGGACTTTCATTAGCTGTACGCTCTAATCAACAAATTTAAAAAAAAAAAACTTTTGAAATGTTTTACTTTACATGTAGGGAATCTAGAATATATGAAAGTTTCATTTTTTAAAATAATTTACAATAAAAAAATGAACTTTTTCACGATATTCTAATTATATGACCAGCACCTGTAGATGTGTATTTCTATGGCTTTAGAAGAATTATGGTAGAATATTTCCTAACAATAAATATTGCTCATTCTGTACTTGTATCTGTATTTTATGCCTTATTTCCATGTCATGGTTGTGAAATGAGCATTTTTTTGGAATCGTTTGTGAGACGGTGGTGACTGGGGGAGGGGCGACTGATGTCTAAGTTCAGGGCAGAGTCCTGAGTCAGATAGACTATTAGTTCATAGAGCAGTCAGTTTAACTAAACTGCAGATGACCTAATGCAGAATATTTTCCTGTCATCCATTTATCTATCTATCTATCTATCTATCTATCTATCTATCTGTCTGTCTGTCTGTCTGCACACTTTTATCTGCTCGTTTTGTTTCCGCCGCTGTATGCATCAGTGTGCATGTGGCCAACTTTTTAGATCTGTTCCAGTTGACTTGAATGAATAAATCTCTACTGACTGCTCACTGTCCACCATGCTGTGTCTGTTTGTCTCTCTCTCTCATTCTCTCTCTCTCTTTCTGTTTTCTCCCTGAGAATAAATCACTGATAGAGAGGCTGGCCATAAAGCTAGTGTGAGAGCAGAGAGGACAGTGTTTCTGTCCTGCTTAAGCCTATTACAGGCTTACCAAACCAAGCAGTGCCCCTTAAGCACATAGAAATAGAGAACGTAAGACAGCGAGAGACAGATGTTTAGTTATTCATCTGAGAGTATTAAAAAGGTAAAAACACTCCATTAAGCTGACAGCTCAGAGCTCAGTATAATTATCAGATATAAACAACACTATATAATACCTTATATTTTAATATGATATGTTTGTGTGATGGACAGACAGAAAGTTGTTATTAACAATAATCATCTGGGATTCGAAAACGTAAAATCATTCAGACATCAAAGAATCATTTAGACAAACAAGTTATTCAGCGTTTTGTGTACTGGATCAAGAATACATTGAAAAGATCCAGCACACAAGATTTGTTCATGAACCGGACATTGCTCATGAACTACCACAGAGTGTGAATCTCAGTCTGTTCCTCACATAGCTATAATATGACTTTTGACACTTTAAAGGATTAGTTCACTTTAAAATGAAAATTACCCCAAGCCTTCTGAAGCGAAGCAATGCGTTTGTGTAAGAAAAATATCCATATTTAACAAGTTATAAAGTAAAATATCTAGCTTCCGCCAGACCGCTTTCTGTATTCAACTTACGAAAAAAGCTAGATATTTTACATCATAACTTGTTAAATATGGATATTTTTCTTACACAAATGCATCTCTTAACTTCAGAAGGCCTTTATTAACCCCCCGGAGCCGTGTGGAGTATGTTTATGATGGATGGAGACACTTTCTTCAGCTCATACACGTTGGTCCCGTTCACTGCCATTATAAAGCTCGGATGCATCAGGATATTTATTAATATAACTCTGATTGTGTTCATCAGAAAGAAGAAAGTCATATACACCTAGGATGGCTTGAGGGTGAGTAAAGCTTGGGGTAATTTTCATTTGAAAGTGAACTAATCCTTTAATGGTGCTCTTTTTTTCTTCTCATTTTGGAGCATCACAGCCCCAGTCCTCGTCCATTATATTGAAAAGAGTGGCTTAAGATATATTTTTATATAAGCAAATTTATGTTCCTCAGTGAGATCTGACACTGATTTTGGGCCTTTCAGTTCATGCCAAAGGTGTTGAATGGAGTAATTAGGGTTGCTGAAATAACAGAAATGGTGACCTTGGTACTGAAAGTTTGCTGTATTCCTGTACCATGCATGGTATTGACAAGATTCTCCTGGTACTTAAAAGAAAGGCATGATAATACCAAAGTATATTTTTTGTTAGAAAAATCATTGAAGAATAAGAGGTAAGGACAATGAGCTTTTGAGACATGTGTTGATGTTCCCTTCACTAACCTTATACGTACTACATATTTTTTCAATAAATATATTCTAAATAAATTTTCAATAATTTTTGTTGAATCCATCAACATTAGAACATATCAACATTTTTCTGTGTGTACATGTAAATAAGACTTTTTTTGGAGTTTGTTTTTTGGAGTCAGACATCTAATTAAGGTCATGGTGTTTGCCCTTTGGACCGAGGGGATTGTGGAAGGCCTTCAGGAGATTAACTTACCGCAAGACAATCTTACAACAGCTCTAAGGATAATAATGAAAGCGGTACATGATCCATAAGCTTTTGTGATTAGCGCTAGCTGTCCAGACGTGTTGCTGGTCTTCTAATCTGCCACCAGACATCAGCAGGCTGTTATGCAGATTGATTGTAATGCCCATATGACAAGATCCTTTCCACTTCTAATGATCTCTTCACTCCTCTCTTTTGGTCTTCTGTGTTCTGTTAGATGTTAACTGATTTAAGCCTCAGTGGGTATTAAAGTTGAATGGTTATGAATGGCTAGTACAGAGACTGTAACATTATGCAGTGTAAAACATGTAGGATGCAACCAGCCACAGTCTTGACAGAATTACCTCATAGCTTTTTTTAACGCCCAACTTACAGAGATTAAAAATGTTTTGTGATGAGAGTGTGTGCTCAGGGACCGGAAAAAAAGTTTTATTAAGGAGATTTAAACTTTTTTGAACTGTTTTGAAGATGTTTAAAATGCGTTTAATATGCAGACAAAAAAGCATGACTTTTTAAAGCTTACATATACTTAATTTGTAGTCACATTCATAGGATAGCTTGGCTCCGCTAATGCTAGTAGCCCTAGCTGGTGCATTCACTTCAAACCAAACAGGCCTATTATTTATCAAATGCACAATATGCAACATAAATCATGTACGCTGTGGAATCTTATGTCTGTGACCCCCCCCCCCAAAAAAAATAGAAATCACAAAGTTATGCTACAAAGTGCAGTACGAGCGAATGTCAAATTGTGTGCCATTTGCTGCTCCGTTTGGATTGGACGCTATTATTGTATAACTACAGCAACACCAGAAGCACTTGATGTTTTGAAATGCATCAACTTTCCTTTGATTATATATATGCACGTGGTCCGCTTAAGGGCTCTTTTAGTCCTCTTACCCCAAGCTCATAAAATGCATTTTGTTTAATCCCCCTCTACATATTTTTTTCCCCTCCCTTTCTCTCTCTGTCTCTTTCGTTATCTCTCTCTTTTGGCTTGCTGTAAACAGGTCAACACTAGAGCTCAGTCCTGTGCGGCGGCAGCCCATCAATTCTTTGTTGGTACTGGTGACTGTGCAGCTCAGCCAATCAGCTCTCTCGCACTGACATTCCCCTGCACAGATTCTGATTGGCTGGAAGACGGAACAAACTCTGGTTTGAGAGGTGGTCTCGGTGCTCTCTCTCATTTAGATTAAAAGTGTGAATTAAAAATTAATGTTAAGGCATGAGAAGGAGTAGAACGAGTGCCTGCAGCATCAAGCATCAATGATTTATCACAGTAAAGTATCTCATGTCTTACTGCAAGAGCAGAATTGAAGCTGTTTTCCAGCGATGAGGACTAGAGAATGATTTGGACAGCAGGTCCAATTTTTGGTATGTGTTTGTATAAGAGTAAGAGAGATTGCATGTATATATGATTGCACCTGATCCTATAGATATATCTTTAAAATGGGCTACAACCACTGTGTAACTTTGCATAATACATAGCGTATCACCCACCAATTAAAAATGTAATGCTCTCTAAGTCTTGGCACAGTCTGGGGAGGGTGGGGAACTGAGGGGATCTCATTTTTCTTGCTTGTCAGTGTGTGTGTCGGGTAATTTAAGTGCATTGAAAATGTTTAAATGGAAATAATATTAACTACCTTTCAAATGTTTGGAGTCTGCAAGATTTTTGACTTTTAAAAGAAGTCTCTTATGCTCAACAAGGCTGCATTTATTGGTTACATTTATTTATTAAATACAGTAAAAACAGTAATATATATATTATAAATGTATTTATATTTTTTTCTGATGTTTCTATGATTATTGCACTGTTTTACTTTGTTTACTGGAAAACTAGACAAAATATTGATTTAAAAAATGGTTAATTAGCAGTGCAGAATCTGATCTGACCAGACATCAGTGGTGTTACACAAGGACACTTTGCTGTTTGTTTGCTCTGATAGTTTTCACTCTCTTGTCCCTGTCCTCAGTTCTGATTACAGCTCTTTACAGCTGACCTTGTGCTTTCAGAAGCACTGTCGAGTGGAGTCCATCTGTACTTGTTTTTTGTCTGATGACTTGTATTATTAACTCCCTAGTAAGGGAGTGAAGGTGTTTATGTGACATAAGGGTGACAGTGAATAGGAATATGAATGGTAATTTCAAAAATTCAATATACTAGTTATTTACTCTAAATTGTATGCTGTACACAGATACACATAAAACAGAGGTCTGGCTAGTTGTCAGTGGCCCTTATTGTATGTTTGTATTGATTAATTCCTCTTATTGATTAATTCCTCGGACGTCATAGCAACTAGTCTTGCTGTTTAAACTATAACAGTGGAGAGCCGTTTAAAGAAGTGAAGATGTGCCACTTCCTCAGCACTTTCTCTAACTGCAGCACACAAACACATAATGCTGGACAGACTGTTAATTCTCACTAAGGCTAATGCTAGTCTTTCCTGAATGTTGGGAGCATTAGCTGAGATTACCTGGCTACATGTATTGTTGGCTAAGCTAATGCTTTAGTAGCTAATCATGTGACTGATGTAAACGTTGATTCACCTGCCTTTGTTGTCACAATAGTCTCACATTGTTTGCCCAATTGAATTAACCTCTGCTCTTTGGCATCATAACAGTCAAATCAATGACCAGGTCATATACAGTACGTCACTAAGCACTCCAAGATTTTACAAATAAAGTATTTATATTATATATATATTTTATATATTTAAAATGCATTGTATGTTTTTATACGTTAAAATATTTATCTGTACATATACTGAATATTAAATTTTTTTTAAATAAATTTAAATTATATTTTTATTTATATATATATATTATGTACAAAAATATATATTTTCACTTTAAAATGCTGGCTCAAAATCCTTATAATTTACATGTGAGCAAAACCCTGTTAGATTTGCCTTTTGTAGGTGACCATCAGACTGTTAGCAGTATTTTAGAGCACTGTTCCATTGATGGACACATTTCCGCAGGATTAGTCCTAATCTGCTCCGGGTGTGTTGACACGAAGGTGGTTTGATCTAATGCTGGTGCCGTTTGTTACTTATTTGACACAGTGACTGGCATTGCTGAAACATTCAAAAAGGATAAGCAGAAATGAAACAACCTCTGTACTGAAAGTATGTAACAGTAAAACCTGTTGGGACCCAATAATCTGGAGTGTGTGTGTGTGTGTGTAAGAAGAAGATATATGATCCAGTGACGATGCAAGACAGTGTGGGTAACTGAGAATCAGCAGCTATTTGACCCCTGGCACATCACAAACTGCTAAAGGTTAAAGTTCATGGTCGAAAATGCCTGTATGTTTATCTGAAGCAGAGAGAAGAGAATGAAGGAAACCGTAAAGAAAAATACTGGTCATGTATCTAAACCAAATGAAGAACACAGTCACATACGTGTCCATAATGAAGTAGAAGGTTCACTGTGGGCTAGAGATTCACTTTCAGTTGTTTGACCCGCACAGACCTAGTGACACAGACATTAGATCATTATTCTCTTGGTGTGTATTTATTAGGGGTGTAACGATTCCCTTGTTTTCTCGATGCAACGATTACAAATCCTGACGCTGCACTGATTTTGAAACATGGATTTTTGATTGTGAATTGTTTGTTTAGGTCAATAATCAATTTAAAATGCTAAGAATATATCCTAATGAATCACGATTTGATAGTGATTCAATGCTTTAAAATATATAAGCATTCAAATATTACATGCGTGAATTAATAGAGACGTTGTGTGGCGTCCTTCGTGCCCTCACAGATACACGCTGTGCTCTTTCCTGCCTTTTGTCTGTAGCTTTTAAAGAAATTTTTTTCAGCAGCCCATGTTTGATCTTTCCTCAGTACAGCCACTGTCATCACATGAGCAGATGACAGCTCTCTCATAATAGCGCTATAGTCTATATCCTTTAGTCTCGGGTAGTCTTTCCATTGGAAGCATTAATGCCTCTGGGACACTATAATAAGGTTGTGTAGCGCATGCATTAACACTGTCCTACACAATAGTTAACATGAACTAACAATACTTTTAAAGCTTTTTTAAATCTTGGTTTATGTGAATTTCTACATATAGCAATTTTTATAGGCTATTAAATACAGTGATAGCATCATTGAGAACTAACATCAACTAACATCTAACAATGAACAAAAGGGTTTTTTTTTTTTTTTTTGCCCTCACTCTAGGACATCATGAATGACTTAATACAGAATCAAATCGAATTGAATCTCATTGTGAATTGTCTCAAATTGAATTGTTCTGAATTTGCAAGGAAAAGTTTCTTTAAGTTTCATAGCTCTCTTTATTCTATTGCATTTATTTGTGCTGTTGTTTGCAATTTGTTTATTTGTTCTTATTTTATTTACTTTTTACTTGTGTTTTTTTTTTTATGAAAATAAAACTTTGCGTTGAAGAAAAGTAGATTTTTGTTTGTATATGCTGTCAATTATAGAAAATGTGAATTGGCAAAAATCGGCATTGGCAGAGCACAAAAAAAAAAAGCAGAAATCGGCATTGGCCAAGAAATTTGCAATCGGTGCATCTCTAATTATAATCAGTGTTATCCCACTTCCTGACTTCAGCAGTTGTGTGGGTGCATAGAAGATACACGGTGTGCTCCGTTCAGAAGTGTTCATTCCTATGCAGTGTTCTTTCTGAGGGCTTCATCTTCCACAGTGGGAGCTTCAGGGGTCAGAAATAACAGGCATTCAGAACGCAAGACAAAGGAGCCGCTGTTATTGTCGCACAAAGGCTGATGCTAATGAACACTGGTTGTAGGCTATTTATCTTGAAATCTTTATACATGATTTGGACTCACTAAATAATTTTTAAATGCAAACCAAAAAGAAATGCTTTAAAACTTTCAGACTTCATATACAGTAGGTTTGGGACGAAATGATGATTGGAGCGACACTAAAGCAATGTCCTACGAAAATTAACCATGGTTTTATTATAGTAAAAGTATAGTAATTTTTTTGGCAGATTGATTACCATTTGTTGGTTAGTGTAGCAAAACCATGGTTAATTTGTGGTTACCATGGTTTAATTTTCATAAGGGTGAAGTGCCCTATGTACAGTAAAAAGATGGAGATCAGCATGCATTGTGCTTTTGTAATTACTGTACATGTGTGTGCGTGTTTTTAATGCCCACATGTTGTGTGTTTGAAAAGAGACAGTATCTAGATGGATTCTAAATGAACACAGATTAAGCTGTTTGTGAAAATGCATAGATTCACTTGTACTCAGTCAAACCTGAAGAACCAGTACTGCATGTGTGGGGGCTTATAATAATACGGGTATGTTTATTTTTTATGTATGTGTGCTTGATATTCTGTATGATATATATTTTTACTGATTTCACACCAGATTAAATTCTGAAGGGATATTCATATTATGCTGCTGTGAAACCCGTCTAGAGCTGTCAGATAAACCTGAATAACCAGTGCTGACTTTTTATCTTTGTATCAGTGCTTACACGTTTGTGTGAATGCATGTGTTTGAAAACAGGCAACTGTTTTGTTCTAATTCTTTTTTGTTGGACTTTTTGAAATAGCGGAGTTTTATTGATTTCACTATGTTGAATGAGCACAAATTATTCCTTGTCAGAATGTTATTGAGTTTTCACTCTTAATATTGTAATCAGAATAACCTGTGCTACTATATTGAACCCATGCAGTGACTGTTACATGGACATAATTGATCACAACATTTGCTCCAGAGAGACTTAATTACATCTTAAAGTATAATGTTAAAGGGATAGTTCACCCAAAAATGAAAATTATTCCATGATTTACTCACCCTCAAGCCATCCTAGGTGTATATGGCTATCTTCTTTCAGATGAACACAATCAGAAATATATTTAAAATATCCTTAGTCCTCCAAGGTTTATAATGTTTGTGAATGGGGGCACAAATTCTGAAGACAAAAAAAATGCATGGGATAATTTTTGGGTGAACTATCCCTTTAAATTTGTGTGATTTCACTAGTTTTATTTAGCACAATAATAATGCATTAACATGCCTAAATGTGAAGCTTAGTTTGATAATGCACCTCATGCACAACTGATTTGAATATTTTCTTAGAAATTTTCACCTCAGGTGATAAAAATGCACCTACGATCTCAATTTAATGTGCAAAGTGAACTATAAATAAGCGGAATGTAAGCACAATGGCTCTGTGGTGTTTGCTTGAGGCCAGTGGCATGAGTTTGGGATAGAACAACATGTTTGACAAAGGGAGGACCTACCTGAAATCATTTCTAATTTTTCTAATGTTTGGTGCCATTAGTGAAGCAAAATTACATTTTTTAATAGACTAAAATAGGATTGTAGTATCAACCACCAGTGCAAGTTACAACAAGACATTATCAATAACGGGATGACAGACAGAAGCTAAAGGATCTGTTGGAGTTCAGCTATTCAAGGCCTGACAGATCACTTTCACTTCAGAAATCTTTAGACACATCTGTAGTAGAATTTTTTAGTGAATATTAAAACTCCACTTTTCATTTATTAATGAAAAGTAAGTTTTTTTTTTCCATTACCTTTTATTTTTTAATTAACAATACAGAGATCGAATATGTAGTCCAGCTCATCTATTAGATGCCACAATAGATGAATATTGCAATATTAAAATCATATTGAAATCATGTTCACTATTTAACAAGATAAAACATACTATATATATGGAAATGTAGTAGGTTTACAGATCAGTGTTCAGATCTGACTGTAAGTTTGGGGCAAAAAGACAGGCTTTTACCTGTTTGAAATAATATCAGGGGCTAAAACTAAAGAGAGTTATGAGAAATGTGTATTTAATGTGAGCTCTCTCAAGACAAATGAGGTGCAGAGAGCGTAAAAAACCAGTGCATTTATTGGTAATAGATTGAGAGTCTGTTGACCTCTGCATAGGATTATACTTGAGTTGCCGTCTGTTCAGGGCTCCCAGGCAAGAAACCCGACAGCATTGTTCATTAGTCTTAATTAGGTCTTCCTCTGTTAGCTCTGCCTCCTCTCTGGCACTTCAACCTCACGGGTCCTTGTTACCACACGCATTGGTGTGTAAGAGAGAGCAAAGACTTAAAGGATAATCTTGAAGGTCCTAGTTGGCCTATTTGTATAAGCATGTAAAGTTTGACAGGATTTGAGTCCTATGGGCCCTTGTTACTATCATGTCCTCTGGGCCTTTTTTCAGTGCACCTGAAAGTCACCTAAAGGTCAGTGTACTCTCTTGTGTGTGTGTGTGTTTCCAGGTAATGTCTCCAGTTCACTGTTGATACATAAACTGATCTACTGGTCACAGTTGGAAGAATATTTGCAAATATATTCACATTATTTTGGGCTACCTTAGTGCTTAATCCTATTTTGGTTTTTATGCAGACAGTAATACAGTCAAAATACAGTCGTTAAAATTCATCAAAGTCTTTTAGCTGTCAAAGGCCGGTATATTGAATCACTGCTAACTTGAACAGTGTCATTATGCTGTTATTTTTGTAGTATGTTAATTTTGTTATTGAGAGCAAAGTGCGCAGCACATATTTACATATTCGTCTAAACGGCACTCTCAACAGGGATGTCGGGATGATTGTTAACAGTATAAGCGCTGCAAAGGTATTTCGAACTTCTTTTTATCCATAAGCAAAAAACAAAAAAGAACTTCGCCGTTAGTATATCACAAAATGAGTCTTTGCTAACTAATTTTCTCCACACTCCCTTTCAATTTCTTCTTCGTCATTCTTAACTTTGATGTTTACTGTGCATTTATGCTATGTATAAGGTTTGCAGCTTCATTAAAACAATATCTGAACTCCGTAACCTTACACCTATTGCTTATTTCACATGAACCAGCATATCACAAAGAGCATTCTAGATTGAGCGTGCAGCCCTGAGCAGGCTGAGCGAGTGGAGCACTGCAGTATCTCAAGTATTCTCCGCTCCAGAGGAAATATTACTTCTACGCTTACATGCTCTGTTCCAGTTATGACGTTATGAATTGTTCACAATAAGGTCTAATCAGAGGCTTGATTTTAGTGAACTTGAATGAGTGAAAAAAATAAATGTTTCCTTTTTGATAAACAAGGGATTTGAGCGTCTTCCAGACTGTGGTTTGCTGGCCATGTAACCTCTTGTAAACTCACACTGAATCCCTGCATGCCGAGATAACCAAGGAGAGGAAAATAGAGATTATACTCTTTTTTTTTTTTTTCTCAGATCTTGCTTGTTTGCAGCATGATTGTGTGTTTTCAAGTTGTTTTGCAAACCAGGCCTACCAGAGAACCTTATTGAAATTCAATAGGCCTTGAAAATGACATCTATGAGGAGATGGGGCCCTTGTGAACCAGCCCTTTCCAAAGTGATTTGTGTTCATGTGACTGCATTTGTGTGTGTGTGTGTGTGTGTGTGTGTGTGTGTGTGTGTGTGTGTGTGTGTGTGTGTAAGCATACATACTAGCGTGCTCAAGCATTGAACAGTAAACCCTTTTTATATGTGAGATGGGTAAAATAGAAGAATAATAAATAGAGATTAGTTCCTATTCACTTACATTTCAATCATTGAGAAATGTATTCTCTTTTGATTATGTTTCTTTGCATATAGCCTATATACTGCTGAAAAATATGTTTACGCATACAGAGGCTGATTTAGAAATCAAATGCTGCTTTGTAATACTGTCAGAGTGTTAAAGTATAACTTCTACAATATCAAAAAATATATACAAAATTTATTTAAAAAAATTAGAATAAAATGAATCATTTTGTATTTAATTTTTGTTTGTGTGCATGTGTGTGCATTTTGAGTAAGCATGGGTTATGATAATCACCTAACTGACTAATAAATTAATTACTGTAGTTGACTATCATGACTCATTTCTTCTCAAAACACACACATGCATGCACAAAAACAAAATATATATGCAACCTGTTCCAAAAATTCACTTCAACATTCATAGCCTGAGGACAAAAAAACAAATCGTGTTCATTATATGCACACGCTAAAAGGCTTGGACAGTCTTTTAGCACCAGAACCTCAGCTGTCTCTCTATCTGTGTTTCTAGAGGCAATTTGTGTGTGCGTGTGTGTATGTGTGTGTGTCATTGGCCCCTCTGCTTTTTTGTTATATAAGAAGATTAACACACTGCTCCCTCCCTCTCTTGTGGCACACACTCGCTCACACACAAATCACTCATGCGCTTGTTGGTACTGTTCCCCTGCCTCTTCTAATGAAGTTCATGTCAGGTGACAAGGGGAAAATCAAAAGAATCCGGGACCCCCTTCTCAACAGGGATGTGCACTGTAAAGAAGTGAATTAAGAATGTCTTTTAAATTCCTATTCAGTTCCAGAATTTAAATTGAATTTGAGTTGATGCATCAATCAGGATGCTGAATTGTAATTTGATTTTGATGAGCTGCAAGAATGAAAATGAACTAAAATTCTAAGAAATTATATATGATTGCCCTTCTGTAGTTTTAAATAATATATTTCATGTTCCAGTATGAATTGTTCATAATATTATTAGAATTTTAGTCTAATCAATCATACAATAACAGGAAATTAAACATGGAGAATTAATGGGGCATAGTTAGTTCAAACTAATTCTGGAATTATTTATGTTTTATCTGAAAACAGTTTCCAGTTTAGAATCCAGTTTAACATGCTGTGGGTCAATTCAAATTCCAGCTCATGAACTGAAAAGGAGCCAATTTTTCCATATATAATCAATTCATAATTTGAATAAAACTTGGATCAGTGAAAAAGCAAATTAGCCCCACCTCCATTCACTCGCACAAGCTCAGAGATCCACTCGGTCAACTTACTGAGGTAAAGGCTGCACAATGGTATCGCTCTTTACAACATCGGACACATAACGGTAATTAATATGATTAGCCTTTTACTTGACTATGTTATCAAACGGCTAATAATGTGTAGCTAATGTTAAAGTGTTGCTAATGGTCAAGCATGAAAAACTTGGCCACTGGTCAAGTGGCCACATACCCTCTGAAAAGTTTCAGGAGTGACTTCTTTATTGATTATATATGATAAGATATTATCATATATCTACCTTTTCTTTACATTCTTAATATGGTAAATGTTGTTTGTTTGTGTTAGCCGGCATCTCACTGTTGCTCTTTGGATATTAGCTTAAATAGGCATTTACTAGTGTAATAATCTGTTTTGTGAGGGAGTGTTTGTTTTCTAACTGTTCTGTTGATGTTCCAGGACATGGTGAGCTGTTTTCCAGTATAAATTCCTGGGAACAGTAGCCTGGCCAGATGGTCTTTGAAGTCAGTATCCTGACATAAACTCTCAGAAACCTTAACAAGGTGTGCACGTGTGTGTGAGGGGAGATTTAAATGGGAATCAGGTCAAATCACAGAAAAGGGTTAAATCCAGTTTATCCAAGCAGATCAGCCCAGTTTCCTGTCGCACTGTGAATATGCTTTATGTATCAAATTCATGTGTTTATGTCAGTGTTCTATTTAGGCCTCCTTATAGGAACCACACACACAAAACAAACAAACAAAAAACAGGCTATTTTATTGACAAAGTTATAATTATGTAGTGAATGATTAGGTTAAAGTGAAGCTGTCTTAGAAATGGTTCAATGCTTTCAGGTTAGTTTAGTCAAGTCAGGGAAATAACTAACTGAAATGGAACCAGTTTAGACCCTCTCCTACATCCACTGGGATAGAATTTCAGTTTTTAATGTTGTTTATATGTCTGTGTGGTGTTTTTAATATACAAACCGTGCGCAAATTAATGTCAAACACCATTGCTTAGTATTTTCTCCTTAAAAAAGACAGTCTCAAACCCGCGGTTTGAAATCACTGATGTCTGTGGTGTCACAAACTACCTTGTAACCAATCACATCAACATGCCGTCGGGCTTTAGCGTATAATTAACACAGAACTAGCAGTGGAGTCTTGAGAGAAGCCAGGTTATCCCAGTATATTTTTCTGATGATATGAAAAATCGTGTAGATTTAGCAATATGGTGGGTGTATGATGTAGATTACGATGCTATTATGAATTATATGCCTATATCTCCACCGATGTTCTGAGTTGTTCAAATCGTTTGAATGATTGTTAGAAGGCAGCTGTCTGACTCTGAGATGGCAAACGGGAACATGGTTTGTGTAACATTAGCAACACACTATTAGCTGTTTGATAACATAGTCAAGTAAAAGGCTAATCATATTAATTACCGTTATGTGTCCGATGTTGTAAAGAGCGATACCATTGTGCAGCGTTTACCTCAGTAAGTTGACCGAGTGGGTCTCTGAGCTTGTGCGAGTGAGTGGAGGGCTAGTTTGCATACTCATTGATCCATGTATATTAAATGAGGCAAGGGTGTAGAGTTACATTCAAGCTATTTTAAGGGATGAAGGAAAAAATATTTGAAAAATTCTTCTTTAAGCAAAAATCAATATTTAGTGTGACCTCCCGAACTTTCAGTTTGTCAAAGAAAAAACTGAGAAACTTCTCATTTAGATTTTAAAAGTTTTCTTGGCCTTCCAGTCCTTTTCGATTCCATTCATGTTTAAGAGAGCCGGTTCCTGCTATTGCTCAAGTGAAAGGGAGGTCACTAAATACTTGCCACTTTAGCCTATAGAAGATGTTTTTTTTCTGTGTTTTTTTTGTTTGTTTTGTTTTGTTTAGTTTTTTATACTGCATACAAATTTCCTGTATTTTCTGGTTATAGTCTAATAAAGATACTGAGAAATAATTATATATGGTCATTATACCATTGCTAAAACAACATCTAATGGTGGCCTAAGACTTTTGCACAGTACTGTATTTATGTAATCTTTTCTTGCCCCTTAGCAGCATTGTTTACAACATTTGTTTACCATACATTTGAATATATATATATCATATCTTAGTGCCTTCTTATTGGCTAAACAACAGTGTCTCATGGTCAGATTTTTGTCGCTCAGACCACCTCATGCTCTAAAACGTTTCTCACATTCATCTCACTTGAGGAAAAAAAGAAGCGTGGAACATAACCTTATGCTCCTGTTGTGTGACCTCTGTGTTGTTTTACTGTAAATCATTCAGTGATCCATTAATATAAGAGTCCTTTGCAGTGGACAAACTGCACACAGACACATGCTCACTCTATCAAATGGAGTGTAAACTTTGTTTGCTCACGCTCCTGGCTGTTTAGCACTTTTGCTTGTCTCTCTAGCCCTTCTGTGCTTAACATTCATTCAGATCAGAGAGCAACACCACTCTTTTCCCACAAAAAAGGGGCTTTTTGATTTCCAGTGAGCAGTGTCATGTGAAATTAAGAATCTGCCCTGTTGTGCAAGTTGTTTTGAGAATGCCTCATCTCTTTGACATGCTCCCTCAGGACAGATTTTTATGCATGTTAGGGATTTTTGTTAGGAATACACTTCATCACAGATTTTCTCTTTTACAATAATCATAGTTTAAGGAATGCTTGTAGTTGCTAAATTTTTTTTTTGAAAAAGATGCATGTGGTCATCTCTTGCAACAGTGAAGTCCTTATGAAAGGATAAATAAGGTATAATGACATACATTACAACTCGATTTTGACATTTGAAGAAAATATCAAGGGTGCCTGCCAATGCAAAACCTTGAAGGCAAGTCAGTTCAATTTATATTTTTAAGTAGGTATTGTTAGCATTCAATTACAGCTTTAATGTATTTGAATAGGGAAAGTCCAAAACTCTCCAAAATCTGTTAAGATTAAGTGTTAATAACATGACATCAATACATTTAGTGATGCAGAGATTAGAAAATACCACTTAAATGCTTATGAATTCATTTGATTTGCCAAAAAAATTGACATAGGGCAGAGTGAGACTTTAGTGCTTAACAAGAAGATCACATCAGAATCTCAGCAGAAGATAAACCAAAATCCAGTACCTTATGAAACACTATATTCTGATATTTGCACATGGAAAATCTCAACAAATGATCTATCAGGAAGTTATTGGGAAATGCAGGATCATTTGCATAATGACTACTGCCTAAAGGAAATTGGGCAACTTGTTTGGCCAAGCTGTACTGTTACTCAGTCCCCCTCTGATACTGTTTTTCTGATTACACAGCAACCAGATGTTATAAAAAATGTGTGTTCAGTATTGACTCACTCCTTATAGATGTGTATTTTTTTACAGGGTACACTTTGACCGAGCAAAACATTTTTTTTTTTTTTTTTTTTGTTCTTTTTTTTTATGTGAATGATGTAACCAGGGTCCAAGGTCTAAAAATTAGTTTTAAACTATCTGGTTTAAGTTCTGATGAAGACTCAAACTCCAGCATTGCACCAGGTGCAAAGAGCTTTTGATGTTTATTTTTCTGGGTTTGCTGTGAGGGATTCTTGATGGGTCTGGTGACTGCATGACTGTTTTGTAATAAATGTGGTCATAATTTCCAAATGCTGTCTCCCTACTATCACACTAAGGGATTCCTAAAACTTCAACAATCAGTTTGTGGATTACCGAAATCACATCCCAAAAACAGCAGAAGATGACTCAGTAGATGCCATTGAAAGGTGATGTATGTTTGTAAAGTGCCAACATTTCTGTGTCACAACTCGTAGCCTTGACCTTCTCAGTATCGTTTCAGGAGTTTATGAGAACATTCACAACCCGAATGAGAAATGGGAAGGGGTTTTCATTGGGTGATTTTTGTGTCAGTTTAGGTTTTCAGCATTAAATATTTTAAGGGAACGGCACTCATAAAAATGTTTTCTAACTAAGGAAAAAATAGTCCTTGTTGGAAAGCATTAGATAATGTATTGCCAAGGTTAACAGCGGTAGATTGTCTATTTCATCACAGCTTCTGGCACAACTGTAGCCTGTAAAAAAAAGTACTGGAACTAATATCACAGAATGACAACTGCATTGCACAATAACTGGCCACGATCAAAGTTTTACACAACTCTGACAAACATTGTAACACCAAACGTATGAAATTGTATGAAACTAAGCCAGTTTCAATCTGATTGGGAAGTGCATTAATCTATATACACTGCATCCGGAAAGTATTCACAGCGCTTCACTTTTTTCACATTTTGTTATGTTACAGCCTTATTCCAAAAGGGATTAAATTCATTATTTTTCTCAAAATTCTACAAACAATACCCCATAATGACAACATGAAAGAAGTTTGTTTGAAATCTTCGCAAATTTATAAAAAAAAAAAAAAAAAAAAAAAAAATCACAAAAAAAAATCACATATACTTAAGTATTCACAGCCTTTGCTCAATACTTTGTTGAAGCACCTTTGGCACCCATTACAGCCTCAAGTCTTTTTGAGTATGATGCTACAAGCTTGGCACACCTATTTTTAGGCAGTTTCTCCCATTCTTCTTTGCAAGACCTCTCAAACTCCATCAGGTTGGATGGGGAGCATCGGTGCACAGCCATTTTCAGAGCTCTCCAGAGATGTTCAATCGGGTTCAAGTCTGGGCTCTGGCTGGGCCACTCACGGACATTCACAGGGTTGTCCCGTAGCCACTCCTTTGTTATCTTGGCTGTGTGCTTACGGTCATTGTCCTGTTGGAAGATGAACCTTCGTCCCAGTCTGAGGTCCAGAGCGCTCTGGAGCAGGTTCTCATCAAGAATGCCTCTGTACATTGCTGCATTCATCTTTCCCTCGATCCTGACTAGTCTCCCAGTTTCTGCCGCTGAAAAACATCTCCACAGCATGATGCTGCCACCACCATGCTTCACTGTAGGGATGGTATTGGCCAGGTGATGAGCGGTGCCTGGTTTCCTCCAGACATGACTCTTGCTATTCAGGCCTAAGAGTTCAATCTTTGTTTCATCAGACCAGAGAATTTTGTTTCTCATGGTCTGAGAGTCCTCTAGGCGGGCTGTCATGTGCCTTTTACTGAGGAGTGGCTTCTGTCTGGCCACTCTACCATACAGGCCTGATTGGTGGAGTGCTGCAGAGATGGTTGTTCTTCTGGAAGGTTCTCCTCTCTCCACAGAGAAATGCTGGAGCTCTGTCAGTGTGACCATGGGGTTCTTGGTCACCTCCCTGACTAAGGCCCTTCTCCCCCGATCGATCAGTTTGGCCAGGCAACCCGCTCTAGGAAGAGTCCTGGTGGTTCCAAACTTCTTCCATTTATGGATGATGTACACTGTGCTCATTGGGACCTTCAATGCTGCAGAAATTTTTCTGTACCCTTCCCCAGATCTGTGCCTCGATACAATGCTGTCTTGGAGGTCTACAGACAATTCCTTGGACTTCATGGCTTGGTTTGTGCTCTGACATGCACTGTTAACTGTGGCACCTTATATAGACAGGTGTGTGCCTTTCCAAATCATGTCCAATCAACTGAATTTACCACAGGTGGACTCCTAGCATGTTGTAGAAACATCTCAAGGACGATCAGTGGAAACAGGATGCACCTGAGCTCAATTTTGAGTGTCATGGCAAAGGCTATAAATACTTATGTACATATGTTTTGTTCGTGTTTTATTTTTAATAAATTTGCAAAGATTTCAAACAAACTTCTTTCACGTTGTCATTATGGGGTATTGTTTGTAGAATTTTGAGGAAAATAATGAATGTAATCCTTTTTGGAATAAGGCTGTAACATAACAAAATGTGGAAAAAGTGAAGCACTGTGAATACTTTCCGGATGCAGTGTACGGTAAATAATATTTTATCATGGTTTCATTAGTCAATATTTAGTTGATACTTCTAAGCAAGTATTCCTGTAACCGCACCTTACTTTTCACTACCCTTCTGGGTGAGTGCTATAGTGGGCACTCACCCAGCACAAGTTTTCTTTTTCAGTTTGCATGTTTTTAGCAGGCTAGGTGAATAATAACACATTTGGTTTGATGACGCGAACATTTCAAGATAACTTTGTCACCCCCTTGAGCTCAGTGCTTTGTTACTGTTACAGTAACTCAAGAATGCACATAAAATAGTAAATAGTAAATACAAAACCACTCCAATGCAATGCATTGGGTAATGCTAACATTTGCTTTCTGTTTTGTGTAATTCCAGAGCCACTAGTGGCACCAAACGGAACTGCAATCTGTTTGTTTGACTTAGCAATATGTGCTCAACCAACAGTGTTAGTTTGGTGAATGACTGCCTGTTTGTCTGAACAGTGGCATGAACTTGTTTGAAAACAGACATTATTTTTGCAGTTCTGCTTGGTGTCAGTGGTGTTGCTAGAAAAAAAGTGATGCGTAATCTAATTCACCTGTACATTTGATCATATGTAAAAGATTCCTCAATTGTATAAGTTTAATTTTTTACACTCTATAGTAAGGATGCACAGCATGCAGTCTAAGTTATAGCCTGCTTCGCCTGTGGATTCTATAGACTGTCATCAGTCAGGGCTGTTGCATTCTGGGTGATTTACAGGGTGACAGACCTTTAATGGATCATGGGTCTCGGTCTGGCTGGATTAAAGTGCGGCTGGAATTTGATGACTTAGCATATGGTGGCAGGCGCTCCCTGCTTCAAGGCAGTTGTTTAATACATGGCCTCATGTTAAACTGGTCAGGATTTTGCCCTGGGATGTTTCTGTCAGTTAATTTTGCTGCAAGGTGTCTTTCTCTACTTCAGCCTGTTTAAAGAGAATGAAGAAGAGTGGGAAAACAACAACCTACAAAATGCTGGATTTTGACATTTCCTATAATTAAAGGCTTTTGTGTAATTTTACAGTTTCAACCAGAAATGATTTAAAAGGGAAGTGTATTTTTCCTATATCCCTAAATGAAATTGCAAATACAATGACTGTTTTCAAACAGGTTTTGAACACTTTCTTTCTGCCATTTTTCAAACAGACATATTATCCCACTCCACGATCTCACATCATTGGTTGAGACCATGCAGGCCAGGACTCAAGTAGTGATTGAATGCTGTAAAAAGTTATTGTTATAAGTAGCTGAATGGTTAAAGATGCCTTACATCAAATGGATTTAGATATAGTGTGTATTTATATACTTTTTTGCACTTTCTATTTAGGTTGAAATCACATCAGAATCACATAATTAATTTCATAGCTGACTCATAGTGACCAAGAAAAGTACATACTGTGTTGTGAAAATGTGTGCTACCTAAAATCCTAATTAATAATACACTGCTAAAAAGGTGTCTAATTAAAAAGTATGCCCTTTTTGTAATGAAATTTTTCAATTACATTTGTTATATTGGGTAGATACCATCTAAAGCAACCTATAAATGAGGAAAAGTATGATTGTAATTGCTGCTTTGCAAAATTTCAAATGTTGACCTAAAAGTTCACCTACTACACAGCTTAATTAACTTGACTTAATTATCTCTTTAGTCAGACACCTTTATATAACTATATTAGTTCATCAGCAACCGCTGTACACTTAGTAGTGCACTTTTATAGCAGTGCACTTATAGTAGGACAGACTGTACTATAAAAAGTACACTAATATAAAAAGCGGTCCTGATTTTCCTGTATGGCAAAACATTACATAAATATATTTTTAAAGTATAAGTGTTAATTACTTATATTTACTAATATATTTTGCTGCCCTTTTTAAAAGGAAATGTTTTCATTCTAAATTTCAAACCCAAATTGACTTTAAGATTGGTAATGTATTTTCTTGCCCCTTATTTTGCCATTTGAAGGTTTAAACAAAATATACTTTCAATTAAAAAAAAATCTTGAAATATATATTTGGCCAGAATATGGTTTGCTTCTACTTTTAATCTTTTTCTTGGTGCAAAATGTTGTCACTATTCAAGCATGCTGATGGCTATATCATTATTTAAATGTACATAGTATCATATAGCAAAAAAAAGTGGAGAAGTATCAGTGGTACTGTACTACTGAATGATCCTTCAGCTTATAATCAGTTCAAGCTATTGCTGCCAGCATGCTATATTGATCCTCTTACAGTATTAGCTGGTGCACATCTAGGAACTCTCTTTTAGATTGACCTCTTTTTGACGATACTCTTCTTACAGTGGCAGCGGTCACAGGTGGTAGCATTCATCAGCAGATGACATGTGGTTCACAGCACTAGCACTGACCTGCCCTGAGCCTTGAACCTGCGATTTGTTAGCAGGCCGGCCACACTCTCACACCTTTACTTTACAAGCACTGCACCTTCCTCTGCAAGTGTCAAGTTGCAAGCTGTTAGTCCTTGATTGTAAATTTAGGTGCACTGATGAGTTGCCTGAACCTGCATTCTCCCTCATTATGCTGAAACTCATCAAACTCAAACGTTTGTAACCCATATTTAAGTGAATGAAACCCATAATTACTGATGTTTTACAAGCACCTTCCAAGCATTTCATACTGATGTAATGGTGTTATGCCTGGTCTAAAGATGTATCTTTACAAGTGTTGGGTTACTAGGTTAAAATAGGCTTGTGGTCTGCGAAAAGAAACTGTCTGTCTGATTTGTGTGTGTGTTTGTGTGTTCTTGTGTACATGGTTTATGAGGACACAAATGTGTATAATGACATGGGTATTACAACATAAACATGGTTTATGAGGACACTTCCGGTGAAATGGCTTAAAAAAACATACTAAACGGTGTTTTTTTGAAATTCAAAAAATGCAGACAGTTTCCTGTGATGGGTAGGTTTAGAGGTAGGGGTAGTGTAGGGGGATAGAAAATACAGTTTGTACAATATAAAAACATTACGCCTATGGAATGTCCTCACTTTGATAGCAAAACAAACCTGTGTGTGTGTGTGCGTGCATGTGTGTGTGAAATGAGATGTATCACTATTATTACTATTATTTGTACAAAAAATCCATAACTATTAAACTTACACTACAGTTCAAAGGTTTGCTGTTGGTAAGATTTTTTTAATGGTTTTAAAAGAGGTTTCTTATGCTGGCCCAAAACTGTATTTATCAGTAAAACACACACACACACACACACACACACACATATATACATACATATATATATATAGTATATATTATTTTGAAATATTATTTGAAATGTTTTATATATATGCTCTATTTTCAGCATCATTACTCCAGTCTTCAGTGTCACATGATCCTTCAGAAATTATTCTAAAATTATGATTTTCTGCTCAAGAAACATTTCTTCTTATTATTAATGTTGAAAACAGTTGTGCTGCTTAATATTTTTGTGGAAACTGAAGTACATCAATTCAGGATTCAAAAGAACAGCGTTTATTTGAAATAGAAATTATGTGTAACAATATAAGAATCTTTACTATCACTTTTGATCAGATTAATGCAGCTTAACGTTAGCGTATCACATCCTGCATCATTTGTGCTAAGAACATGAATAATAATAACACAAATGTTGTGCTATTATATTGCTAAGTTTTTGGTTTTCACATGGTGTAAGATAAAACATTCAAAAAAAAAAAATCCTTTGACTTTTAAAAGAACTTAAAACATATCTAGAGACTAGAATATCATAAGTATGTGCTCTTTTGACTTAAGCCAGTAAGGAAGCACATAGTAACCACCGAAAACACCATAGCAACTGATCAGCCACATGATAACAACCACCCAGAAGACCCTATAGCATTGTGAAAGTGAGCTTTACATACTCAAGCACGACACACCACCTTTTCCTCTCACAAATGTAAATTTGTTTAGTATCTTTTCAACATGTTTGCATATACAGTTGCAAATGCTTGTAAAGTCAGTGCCTTTCTTTGCTTCTTGCTGACTAAAATGATTGTGGTCTGGGAGCCTCAAATCTAGATTTGCTTTGTTCCTCCTTTACATAACAACAATCCATGAAACTGTAAGAAAAAAATACAATGTCATAGACAGTAATACTGAAAAAGACATACCATTTCATGATCTATCAGTTATGCAAATCAGTTGTTATGTGCAGTTCCTGTTGACTATGGGTGTATAATAACAACACATATGGTGAAAAGTTTAAATTAAAAAATGTATCTCAGATTGTATTAGTATTTGGTTTGACCTCTTTTGCAGCACTTGGCTGCATGAACTCCATGTTTGTGTCAAACCTGACACAACGCATCTTCTCAAACCTGATTTGAGAAGATGCAAAGAGCATCTTGAGCTTCAGTGGAAGCGAGAATGTCTGAGCGTCTGTACAATCTTGATCAAGTTACTTTCTCTTTAAGTTCTGTTATTTATTTTAGATTTTCATTGTGGTCTCAGACGTTTGGATCCCATGTGTCCTTTTTAGCCTTAACTGAAAGTTGGTTATCAGTCTTACGAATGTGTAGTACTGTAAGTGTTCTCTTCCTTTTAACACACTCTCAAAAGCTTTCTTTTTTTTTTTTTTTTTCACACACCAAAGTTGAAGGAGGATGTGGAAGATACTAAGACTGCTAAGATACTGCTTCTTTCAGTTATTCTGCAGAGATTTGATTGGATGGAATGAATGGGTTTTGCCACTACGGTTGGAAGTATATTGTGGTGCATGTGCATTTCTCATTTTTCAATAAAAATTCAGACTCATTTGGCTTGCCTATAGGCTAATCAATAGCTAGCATTTTATGTATGGTAAATACAATTAAATGATATTTTGACAAAATTGACAAAATATCAGACATGCTCTTCACTAACACAGATGTCTGTTTAATAAACAAGTACAGTAACTTTTAATAGAGCTATTAAATAATTTAAATTGTTCATTTTAGCAGAAAAAATGCCACAACTGTGTGACAGTCGTAATTTAAATTTTTTTTTTGAAGGCTCTTCGGAGTTTAAGATTAAAATTCTGGGAAATTTGCTTAAGAAGTAGGAAAAATAAATCATGAAATCTGTTAGTTTTAATAAAATTCAAGCCCTGAAACATAAAAGTGGCCAACACTAAAGATATCTCTCTCTATATGTGTGTGTGTCTCCGGCACACTTTATAGAGTTTTCTATGGCAACCAGTAGTTTTGAAGTTACTTATTGATCATTTCGTCTTAACAGCTCTCATTCCTCTCATTCCACCAATGTTCAGCCTGTTTCTACACCTCACATGTCCAGACAGCACAATTTCAGCTCTCTTCTCTATTTTTAACATCCATTTGCTACAACCTTCCCCAGTCTGTCTTTGTATGTTCTTTTCGAAAGTACACTTAACTTGAGTTTTTATCATTCAAGGAAAAATGGGCTTTTAAATGGTTGGACCGTCTGTCCATAGTTCAATACCGTTGCTCTGGAATGAAACACTGTAAAATCCTCAGTTTGTCTTGAATATATTTATAAGATGCTTTACTAATAGGTTGCTACACATGCAGACTGATCTAGTTCGATGGAAGTTCAGTACCATACACATCTACTTGTCCCCCTCACACATAACACCCAGAAACATGATCTGATGTCGTGCATTTAAAAAGTGTGTGAGGTTTAAAATAAGCTTCACAAAGGACCTGTTAATAGATCAGCAGACACAAATGCACAGAGACACACACCACATACCAGTCTTGCTAAATATCTGTCGTTGTTGTCCCACCCAGAACAATAAATTTAGAGCTAATGAAGATAATTTGGCTATTAAGCACTGAAGTTCCAAAGCTTTTGGCACAGTCAGTCTCAGCATCCCAATTAACAGTATGATGGGTCTCATAAACGCCACTGGAATGCTGCTCATTTGGCCGAGGCCCTTCCTGCTAGACAGATAACAGCTTGCTTCAAGTTGCTCATCCACATTCATTGACATTTTCTGAATTTACAGAATGCAGTTACATTCTTGACCTGATGCCTAAAACATATCAGCAATTTAAAAATCCAAAAATCTTCTGTTTAAAAAGAATTTCAAATATTGAGTAAAAGGCAATATAAGAATAATAGTGAATTATTTTTATTTTATATTTGTATTTTATTTTATTATCATAAATTATTTTTAGTCGAAGTATTAATAAGCATGTGAATTATTTAGTGACTTTCACTAGGTAACTAATCTTCAGCTTGCTTAAAGACATTCTAAACTAAGAACTAAAGGGTTTTGATACATTTTTGATATTTAAAATGACAAAGCTGTAAATAATGACAGTACTTATGTTTTCTTGAATTCATTTTATTGATCCTAACAGAAAGTGCTAGAGTAGCCTACCGTTTCTATGGTTACCTCCTCAGGCGAATGCTACTTCTCTTTGCTGTGTTTCGTGCACTCTTATTAGTAGTAGTAGTAGTAGTGTGTGTATATATATATATATATATATATATATATATATATATATATATATATGGGTCAATGACGTGACGCGTCATTTTTTTTGTCCAAAGGCCTTAATAATAATAAAAAAACAAAGATATGACATCCAAAGTAGGTAAGGTAGTACAACTAGATCTCTTTTATTTAATCCAGAAGGTTTTAATTATATTTTGCTACATATTTGCCACATCATGTGGTCAATATCATGTGACAGGATGTGACATCATTCAGACACCTGAAAAGAACCACACGGTCGTGAAGCAAAGTAACTAACTCTCTTTTAAATGTTGTAATATTTTAAAAACTTGTACTAAATATAAAATGTTTGATTGTCCTTTTGTTAGCTAGATATCAGCCTGTTAGCATTGTTTGAAAATATCGATAACCAAAAGTGTCATTCGATAAAACCGAAATTTTGGTTAAACCGAATGACTTTTTTTGTGACAAATTTTGTCCATCTTCTAAAAAAATACAAAAGCAGTGTTAATTGATTTATTAAAAACACAATCTCATTGTTAACACTTAATAAAACTTCAAAATTATATCTACATTGTTTATTTACACTATTAAAAACCTTATTCGTCGATGACCCATATATATATATATATATATATAATGGAAGAGCAGTAATATATATATACATATAAACATCACTTAAAAAAATTCAGCAGCTTTTTCAAAATGTAAATAAAATACAAAGTTCTCTCATGAAACTCTAGATGGCAAAAGCTAATAGGTCCTTTAACTCAACCTGCTCGTAATCACATCGTTATCACATCTAAAGGGCACAGCTGATTGGTTCAGTAGCCAGTGAGCTTGCGTGCTCAACCTTCAAAATACTTTGGTAGCATTGCCTTAGCAGAAACCCTCCACCTTCCCCAGCTCCACCTGTACAGATCTGCTATGGGTAATTCATGTACGCTATATTGTACAGCAGCAGCATGTCTTACTTGCTCACAGTAGTGTGTCGTGTATGTATTGGCAATAGCAAGTCCCGTACTTGCTCAACAGCAGCAGCAGCAGCAGTAGCAGATCTATTCCGCCAAGACCAAACATATCAACATTGTCATACCATGCCAAACTCTCTGAGAGTTGTCATGACAGAAATATTTTTAATCTGTATTTTGTTTAGTAATGTGCTGAAAAATGCAAAAGTTTGTTGTTGTTCAGTTTGCTGTTTGCAGATGCTGGGATGAGTGTACTAGGTCTGTCATGTTGGTGGTTTGTGTTATTAATGGTGATAATGAGACAGATACTATATGAAAGATATTTGTGTCCACCCAGTTTCAAGCACTGTGATGTTGATGTCCACCTAGTCTCAAGAAAACAATCCATTCGCTAGACTAATTACATGAATGAATGAGCATCCCTATTACAGTCATTTTGGCCTTGGTCTTAATAGGGCCCAAGAGAGCCCTTATTGTACACGTTCTCTTTAAAGCTTTACAGATGAACTGGGGAATAGCGCAGTGGAATCAATGTATCAACGTACAAATCTCTGAATAACTTTGCTTAGCTAGATAGCCATTAATCATTGATCATTTAGAATATCCTTTTTTGTGAGTTGTGTGAATTTAGTATTTTTTCATGTCATTACATTGTTTGTGACATGAAAAATTTTTTGATAAATGATATTTTATTCATATGTTATGCTTTGTCCTCTCTAGAGGACACCAGGACTCAATTTAAAAAAAAAAATAAAAAGACGTGAGTAGACATGAATAGGCAAAAACAATGGGATTTAAATCACCAATCAATTTTTATGTTTCAGGATATTTTATAACAAGCTTTGTATAAAGATGATTGTCAACTATGTTATGAAAGATATAACAGAATGATTTGATAGACCATTTTGCTTTATGCAATATGTGTGTAAAATTGCCAAAAACGTGTTTTCCCATTATATACAATGCATCTATACGCTGTATCTAATTTGCATATTAATGTGTTCTTGGGGCAACATGTAATGAAAAAAAGAAGTGTAATAATGGGAGTAATAATTGGCAAGATTTTCAGAATAATATCTAATATTTCATATGAATATTGAAATATAATTTCTTTGGTAACACTTTAGTATAGGGAACACATATTCACTATCAACTATGATTTTTCTCTCAATAAACTCCTAATTTACTGCTTATTAATAATTAGTAAGGTAGTTGTTAAGTTTAGGTATTGGGTAGGGTTAAGAATGTAGAATAAGGTCATGCAGAATAATATGTGCTTAATAAGTACTAATAAACAGCCAATATTCTAGTAATATGCATGATAATAAGCAACTAGCAACAAGACCCTAAAATAAAGTGTTACCTTTTTTTTCCCCTATTCACTTGTTGTGTCTCCCAAAATGCCTAATAAACATGTTGTAAGTCCTGATGTCTTCTACAGTGGACATGTATGAAATCAATGTCCTGTTTCGTAACAGAAAGTCATATTTTGATTAGAAACCCCATAACATTTGAACAGATGTTGATTTATGACAAACAATTTAAAAAAGTAGTCAGATTTAAATGATAATTGCAAAATATTATTATATTTCCATAAGAAAATGAATGTCAGTCATTTTTAAAAACCAAGGAGAGGAAATTGTCCGAACATTTGAAATCTCTAAAAAAAAAATAAAGCCCTGAATGTGCACTTTACAGGACATTATGTTGTCAGAGAAATTCACAAAAATATAATGTCCACTGCAGAGGACGAAAGTCTATTCCTGGTTCCCAGGAGGATAATAGGCTAATATTTCCCCCATTTTGGCTATATTTCATGTGTTTCTGTGTTGATTACAGGGAATGAATAACCGTGATGCTCTTTAGATTCAGTAAAAGAGTGAATGAGACATCTGTTGTTTTGTGTTCCTCCTGTGCTTTAATGTAATCACTTCACAGAACACTTCAAGCCATTCATACTGTGTTGTGTGTGCGTCTGTCTGTCTATCTGGGGATCACTGAGTTTAAACACTTAACCTTCGGACTTCCATGTTCTCTGTCATTTTCCCAGTTAATTATCCATCCATCCATCCATCCATCCATCCATCCATGCATCCATCCATCCATCCGTCCATCCATCCATCCATCCATCCGTCCATCCATCCATCCATCCATCCATCCGTCCGTCCATCCATCCATCCATCCATCCATGAAGCACAAATGTGCGTTTTTCACCACAGATGGAAAATTTTTCCTCTCAGTCCTTCTCTGCACTCATAGCGACTCTAAGCATTTGCATAAAAATGTGAAAAGCAGATTCCATACTGTGTGCTAATGGATATAAGATCAGGTAATCAGGGCAGGTTCATTAAAACATGATAATATGCATTTTTTTTTTCATTCGCATCCTAGAAGCAAACTGCCTGCAAGTGTTCATGTTTTCTTGTGTGTGTGTTGTTTTCTTAGCGAGTTAGTGTGACCGGCTGATAGCCTCTAGGCCTAATGCACCTTTCACAAGCGCTACATCGTCATGGCAACCGGAGGTTAGTGTTAGGCGTGGCGATTACAGCGGTTGAGTCATTTGCCATTGTTACCTGCACAGGAAGTTTGATGCTTGTATTATCTTGTCGCAGATTAATCTGCATCAGATGTGTGACATATGCATTCCTGTGTGTTAATTTTCTCACTTTTTCTTTTCAATCTTGGAAATAATCTTGCTTGTATATTGTTTAGGGTGTTTTAGAGACCAAGGTATTTATAGATGTCATGAGGGCCTCTCTGGAGGGTTTGTCTAACTTGATCAGATCTGCAATGGCAGATGGTATGCAAACACACACACACACACACACACACACACACACACACATCAGCTCACACACAGGCATGAGTCACTGCCTGTGTTCGCTCAGATAGACTGACCTTTTAATCAGGATTTAGACTAATGATACTGAACACACACAAACAGACACAGATTCTGTTCTGACGAGTTTTATAAATTGTAACAAGTAAATAAACTGTCTTCATATCTTCCACAGGGAATTTCTGGTTGATTAAATTTTATAGTAGCTCAACTTTTCCTTTGTCTGGTTGTGTCGTGATCTTACTTTCTAACGATTTCAACATAGCAATCTTGTTTTACTGCTTTGTTCTGCTTTTCACTTTAACCTGTTTAACGTGGAAGAAGTCTGCATGAAGTCAGATAAACAGTAGTGCTTGAGCACATTCATATAAATTGTTTTGTTTCTATGGTCATTTTCCTTCCTGGCAACCTGACTTGTAATGGAGGGCTGTGAGGCCGAGGCTTTCGGTTCATTTGGTTATTCTCATAATCCTTCTCCCATTCAAAAAGCTCAGTTTATTTAAATAAAATAAAAGCTGAAACAACACAAATCTTTAGTTTTTTACTTAAATTGTCATTTGCACTAAATTGTTAAATTAAATTAAATGTTTAAAATGTTAATTTAACTCAAACCATTTGTGTTGGGACTACATGAATCATTTCTGTTGCATTGACTGAAACTGGGCAGTGGATTTCTAGTTCCCAGCATGCTTTGCATAGGGATAGATCAGGAGATTAAATGTTGAAATGAAGTGCTGTTTAATGTGTTTGGGGTTTTTTTAGTAAAGGGAAAGGCTTGTTAGTCTTTAATGTTCAGTTATGCTGGACATGTAAAAGATTTTTGTAGTTACCACTGTGCTGAAGAGTAGAGCTTGTTGTTAGGTTGTGTGCGGCGACATTAAACTATTGTGCATGTTGATTTACTCATTGAGCCATAGCTTTGTTGGCATCAATGCAGTGAAAGGTAACTTCTTGTTCATTATATTCACATGCTATAGCTATAAAAAGTTATGTATGAACATGTTCCAGACTAGCTATTTATTGTAACTTGAAGTAAGATTAGTTGATTACAGTGCTGCTCTTCTTCATATGCAGATTAAGCCATCTGTGTACAGTCTGTGGCCCCGCCCCCCATCAAACAATCATGGATCTCTCATGTGCACAACAGCTTCCCACAACCTAAGCACAAGCTTCACTCTTCACCACAATGGTAACCACAACAACTTGATGAATTTAAGTCCATACAACAAGACTACAATAAATTAGTCCAAACTAATTATTTTTTGTTGGAAAAATATAAATCAGTTTAATGGAAACGTGTTCCTTGCTTTAATTAAGTTCACTCAACAGATTCTTGAAAAGAACCTAAATTGATTAAGTTTGTTCAACTAACTATTATTTATTTAAATGGACTTGTTGTAGTCTTGTTGTATGAACCAGGGCCGTAACCACCATAGACATTGAGGGGACAAGTCCCCCCCAATAATTAGAGATGACCAAATTGTCCCCCCCAATATTTGATATTATTGATGCTGCTCTGCTGTACTCCATTATGCACCGCTCTCTTTGTTGTTAGGATGACAAAAAAAGTTTTAAAAGTTACATTTTTAGGCTGGTCTGCCTCAGCGGTCTAACAGTGCTCATCACTGTCAGAATGAGTGAGCTGGCCAATCACATCAAAGAAGGCGGGGCTTACTGTTCACTAGAGAAAGAGGAGTGTGAATTCCAATTTGATGCTTTCATTTTAGCAGTAAAAGAGAGCGTGGCGAGTAAGTAGCTAAACATTTAATATTTGACGATTGTTTTATGATTGAAATATTTAGCAACTGACAGTAATATCCAGTGATGCAAACAAATTTCGCCATTTTGAATTGAAAACATGCTATTATTTGATTAACATTATATGATTAATGTGATTCATAACTGAATGCGACAAGACAAGAAATGTTTCGCGTTTTTGACATATCAGAGATACAAATAACAGTGAATATTAAAAAAAACAAACAAACAACAAAAAAAAAAAACATTTGCAAATAGTTTAAATTGATTACTTAATAACTATAGACATGGAACTTTTACCGTTCTTATTTCTTTTTTGTTGTTCCCTTAAATCCCTTTTAATCCTTTGATTATTTAATTCCTTTTAATAAAGGAGCCGCCCCCCCTCCCCCAGAAAAAAATCATGGTTCCCCCCAATTTTCAAGACATGGTTACGGGCTTGGTATGAACATTCTTCTTAATTGTGTGGAAAAGTTTTCCTTAATTCAGTTACGTTCAGTAAACAAACAATATGTGGGACTGTAAGATTCAGTAGTTCAAGTACCACTTTTGATTGTTTTTTAGGATGAAGTCAAACAAAACGCTGTGATTCATATTCCATTTATTAGAGTAGAACTTGGGTGCTGAATTAATTGTACTGTGTTATTTTCGTGTCCATGTTTATTTATTACAGTGCTCTGTTGTCCCTTTAACTGGGATGGTTTGTTTTTATATGTGGTCAGTAGATTTTTCATTTAAAAAATTGGTTCAACCTGAAAATGAAATTCTTTCATCATTTACCCTCATGTCTCCGCAAAAGGAGATGGTTTGCAGAATGTTCACTCTACTCTTTTTCATATAATAAACATGAATGGTGACAAAAAGCACCAGAAAATTATCATAACAGTAGCTCATTTGTATTCAACGCAGTCAAAATTTAATTTAATTAATTATTCACTAATAAACACATCTCGCATATGCATAATTGATACTATTGAATACTATTAAGCTAATGTGGAAGGATTTTCAGTATGTTACATTTAATTTTAGCATGTTAGCTATCAAATTACTTAAAAAGATGACACCCTTTTATGCTATTTTTTTATGTTGCTTTTTTTTTGTTTTTTTGAAGCTTATAGCTGCTGGCCACTATTCACATTCATTGTATGGAAAAGATCTCCTTTGGTGGTCCATGGAAGAAGGAACATCAAATGGTTTCAGATATGAGTACATAACAGCTGAATTATTTCTTTAAAGAGAAAAGTACTCTTTTATTGATTCACTCTTTTTTTATTCTTTGCACCATTAGTTTAATTTCTGTCATCAGATCGAGAGGAAAAATGGCTCATTTACTCCCAGAATGCAAGAACTACATCTGAAGAGAACCGAGCTTGGAATGTGTGTATAATTTTTTGTTGTTGTTGTTGTTGCATAAGGTCAGCTGGCACCAGTCCCTCCCTGCTGTCAGGATTTCTATATCCTCACCGGCCATAAATATTCTTTTATTCATCCTCCCGTAGAGAAAGCGAGTGTTAGTCAGTGTGGAAATGGTGGCGGGTTCATTTGGTGTTGGTTCATCATATTAGCCTTTATAGCTGGAGGGATGGAAGAGCGTAAGAGAGAGAGAGGAATGCTCTTTTGGATATCAGCTTGAAAGTATTTGCGCAGTTTGAGTGACGCGACAGCTTCAGGGTTGTCTTTGTGCGGCCGTCAATAAACGCACACACAGATGGTGTGTGTGTGTATGTCTGTGTTTTTGGTAGTTTGAACATTGCCCGTTAAGAAAATTGCCCTTAGCCCCTCTAGCAGCCTGTGAAGTGTCGGATGAGTGTTTTTGTGTTAATATGTGTGACAGTTCACTCTGTATAAACTGGTCACCATATGACACTACATACAAATGCCACTTTTCCATCTGAAGCAGTGTTTGTATTATCTCCTGCTTATCTGTTCCTCCTCACAAGCACTCACACACACAAATGTTTATATTTGTTTTCTTCTCTCAGCGCTATCACATCAGATCACGCACAAACTTCCCCTCCTCGCCTCATTAACATCTGTCATACATGGTTTTCTACATGGATTCCCTCTTATCTTACCATGGCCTCTGTCACGAGAGAGTTTCTCTTTAAGATTACATAATCCTTCCCATGAGGTCTAGCCCTGGCTGGCTTTCTAAAGTCAGTTGTGTTGAAAATGTGCAAGAATCTGTACCTTTGGGTTTCATGCTTTGTGTCCAAAGGGATAGATGTTGACTGAGTTGTCGATAGCTGTTGATCAAAACATTATTGGAGTTATCTATAGATGAATGTCCTGAGAGATGAAACTGCACACAAACTTCATTGATTCTCACAGTGTCTCTCACTTGCAGTGTGTTTTTAACTGTATTTTGAATTATTTTTATATAATATATTTGAAATAGATTTTGACTGATTATGTAGATGTTTCCTTGTACTGTATATTAGTGACAAACCGCGCAGGTAATTGTGTCACTTGCAGCATTGTAAACAAGCTAGTGACAGCTCCATCTGTCAGTCAAACTGCACAAAAATGTGAAGAAGACACATTGTGATTTTATTCCTTTTCATTTTGAAAGTTGAATGTGAGGAATATTCCACGTATGCATAGCCACATGGAGCTCTGGAGAAAAAATGACTCAAGGCATCCTAGAAGAAGGCACATGTGTTTTCTTCAGAAGAGTGTTTCATTTGAATCAAGCATGTCTCTTACATAAGCGAGGATTGAATCTCATTCTTACCATGTGATTTAAACCATGCCATTTCAAATAAAGTTATCTGCCAATTGGCGAGCGACTTTATTTACTATTGGTGCTTGGCAAGTGTTCGTTTTGAACCCTGCTCTCATCTGGTGCAGTGCAGACAAAATGCTTGGCCAAAACTGACTGAAGCTGGTCATATTTTTGATTTAGAAGAGATAAGTCATAGTCTTAGTTCATGGACACTCAGGCGGTTTTCAGGGATCATTCCAGAATGCACTAAATCCTACACTGCTGTTTTTTTTTTTGTTTTTTTGTTGTTTTCTGGAAAAAGAACCACATTTTGCATTTATTCAAGTGATTCAATTTGAGTGTTCATTTTGCATATGTTCAGTTGTCCAGTCAGCTGATTAATCTCTTTCCAGAGGATGTGTGTGTCCTTCAGTTTCCCCCGTTCAGCGTCTGTGGGCTGTGAATGCACCCAGTAACCGTAGATCAAGATTTAATGCTTCACATTTAATGCTTCAACTGTCAGTGGACATATTCCTCTTTCTCTCTCTCTCTCTCTTCTCTCTCTCTGTCTCTCTCTCTTAGATTTTCTTTCCCTCTGAGAAAAGAGCAACACACTGAGAGGAAGTAACAGTCTTGCAGACCTTAAAGAGTTAGTTCACCCAAAAATGAAAATTCTGTCATTATTACTCATCCTCATGTTGTTCCACACCCGTAAGACCTTCGTTCATCTTCGGAACACAAATTAAGATATTTTTGATAAAATCCGATGGCTCAGTGAGGCCTGCACTGACAGCAAGATAATCAACACTTTCAGATGCCCAGAAAGGTACTAAAGATATATTTAAAACAGTTCATGTGAGTACAGTGGTTCAACCTTAATGTTATGAAGTGACGAGAATACTTTTTGTGCGCCAAAAAAAAACAAAATAACGACTTTATCAAACTGCCAAAGTCATGTGATCTCAGTAAACGAGGCTTCATTGTGTTATAAGTGTTTCGAAACGTTTTGAAATTTCAATGGTTCATGTGACTTTGTCAGTTTGATACACGCTTCGAACCACTGATTCAGAACAAAAGATTCATAAAGCTTCGAAGCTTCATGAAGCGGTGTTTTGAAATCGCCCATCACTAGATATTGTTGAATAAAGTCGTTATTTGTTTTTTTGGCACACAAGTATTCTCGTCGCAAATATCAAAAATATCTTAATTTGTGTTCTGAAGATGAACGAAGGTCTTACGGGTGTGGAACGACATGAGGGTGAGTAATTAATGACAGAAATTTTAATTTTTGGGTGAACTAAGCCTTTAAACTCTTATATTCTTACCTCACATGTTCAGTGTGTGTATCTCTGTTCGGTTAAATAGGACTGTTGCATTGTGAACTTCTTCATACAGACATGTGTGCTTCTCAAAGTTTTTTTTTTCTTTGCTCAAAACTGTACATGCTAAGACAAAAGGGTTCATACAGTTCTCTCCTTCTCTCTTTCTGTCTCTCTACCATGCAGGTTTTCCGGGTTTCCTCTCCAGAAGTTCCTGTTCTTAGATGGTAACAGAGAGCTTGAGATAAGAGGTAAAATAAATGTCTGCATATGGGTCAATGACATGACATGCATATTTTTGACATGAAGTGCATTATTTTTGTTTTAAAATAATTTGATAAATTCATGACATGTATCACTTTATTCCATAAAACCTATTTAGTTTGAATTAATTTCCAGTACGTTCAAATAATAAATATTTTTTTATGTTTTGGTATCTTAAAGCCCCAAAATGTCAGGGTGGCACAACTGCAAACATGGGTCTTTTAATATGAATTGACAAGGTAATAACAGTAAGCATGATAATGCAGCATCCAGAGGACCCCAATTGATCCTTGTTGCAGAGAGAAAAGGTTTGTAGATCTTTCTCAAATACTGATAAAAATAGCTACTTTCAAGTATGAGTAGGTTGGTATACTTTCCATGTCAGGTGGTACAACCAATGTAAAACTAGGAAAATGTTATAATATCATAAACTTTTTTTTATTGTATTTAGAAATTCTCTGTATGAACTTGCTAGCATAAGCAAAAGCTAATACAGGCATCCAAGTAGAAGCCTGTTCAGTAAAAAAACATTATTTAAGCTAAATAAATCATACATTTAAGCTAATATTGTCTATTATTCTATTTTTTTATTATTGCTCTAAAATGTTAGTTTAAATTAAAGATCTTTTACACTTTCAATTATTTTAAATTTTTAAATAACTTTAGATGCCACTATCATATCAAGTAAAGAAAAATTGGTCAGTTTATATTAGGATGTCTTTGACTGCTATGTACTCGCATAAAAAAGTTAGGTATGATGTATTTGTTCATGTTGTTTTGCAAAATACTTGTGCTGATATTGATATGGAATACGGGTAAGGTTAGGACGTGTTTAGTGATATGTGTAGGTATAAGGGGTAAGGGAAGGGTCAAAAGTGTAATTATAGACGTCATTACAGAAATTAATTAATTACAGATGTAATATGCAGGCATTTTTAAAAAAATATAAGTACAATGTTAAATGGATATGTACACAATAAGTGCACTGTATAAAATGATAAATTTAAATGTTAGTACATAGTAGCATTAGTACATGGCACATTAGATTTGATCCGACTGCAAGAGAAGCATATCTTGAAAAAAAGAGAGAAAAAAGAGAGGTGATGAATCTTGTTTAGTAGTTATTTTATAGTGTCCCATTAACGTTGCTATGCATTTAATGTTTTAAACATTTTGATGAATGTATTTTTTATTTTTTCTTTAAAATTCTTTCATTCAAATTCTCTCTGTATCAATATAAAACATGATGTTGTTGTTATTCAATCACAATCAATTATAGTGTTTATAACAAATCAGCCTATTCCAGTTCCTATGTTCTGAATGTGATGTCATGAGATTTATTCTGTTTTTGATCAATTTATTACTTTTACTTCAATAGACACTGTTGACTAAAACACTTTTTTTTGTATGTAATTGAAGTAGAAAAAAAAAAGAAAAAAAATCCAGTGTTCAGCATATTCCCTGTCATTACTAATGTGGTGCAACCATGTAAATGATTGATTTAAACCAACCAATAATAAGTCAAAGTGAAGAAATAGCTGAATTTTCTGTCCTTAAAAAGTAAAATCGCATGCTAAAGATACTACATAAATACCTGGTCATGAATGCAATAATTATAAATTAATATGAATAAAATACACAAACACAAAATAATAATGTGTTAGGCACTGTAGACACTCTAACTTTGAGGGTTACTTTGCTAAGATTTTACTTATAAATTAAATTAGGAATATTTACATATATTTGGTTATACCACCTGACAGTAAAACAGTCAAAAATGTAAACACTTTGAAACGTTATTTAACAACTGAAACTTGTTTAAACAAATTGTTCCTGACTCAAAAATATGCATTTAAATCCACTTTGAAAAGATTAAAAAAAAAAAAACTTTTGAAGCTTTATTTGTCAGTGACCCATACGTGAGTGTGATTGATTGTCTTGTTTATTTGTGATTATAATTGCAATGTGATTCCTATTGTGATGTGATTGCTATTGTTTTTTGTTGCTGTTATTATGATGTAATGATGCAGAAAACATATCTGGTTACTAAACACAACCTCAGTTCCTATGTCGGAAGCTGAAGAGAAAGGTGTTTCCCCATAGCGTCAGCTTCTGACGTAATGTCGAAGTGACCAAAATCGAAAGGGAAGTAAAACTGTTATCTTGAGTTAGTTGGAAGGGATAATGAGTTACTGCTCGCATAGCAGTGTACACGTTTTAATTCATTTTAACACTTTTAACAGACAATTACATTTCATATACATGTTATTGTGATTCAGGAACAAACTGTTTTTTTTTTTTTTTTTCATAAAATAATTATCTCAAAATGGCACTAAGTAGTAAGATTATTATGATGATACTTAAAGATTATATTAAATATAAATATATTAGTTATTAAATATATTTTTAATTCATTATTATGAATTATAAGATTATAAAAATTAAAGAATGCACCAATTTGGCCATGTTTAAAATAAAATAAAATAACACAAAACAAAACAAGTATCAGTATCAACCAAAAATGCCCAAATCGATGCATCATTTTAGATTATGGCTAAAAACCACAGGCTGATACAGATTCCAATATATTATATTATTATATTGTAAAATCAGTGTTGGGTAAGTTACTTCAAAAAAGTAATTAATTGCTAATTACTAATTACATCATCAATATTGTATTTAAAATACTTTTCTAATTACTCTGTCTGAAAAGTAATTTAATTACTCAATAAGTAACTTACTAATTACTTCTTAAAATCCCTATAAACCTTGACCGGATAGACAATAGAAAGGAAACTCTTTTAATAATTTAGTCAAACATGGAATAGTTTAGCCTTTTTTTGTAGTTTTTTAAAACATTTGAACTTTATTAAAACATATACTATAATACTTTAATTTACTTTATAATACTTACAAAACAAATAGGGATGTCACTATACCAAAAATCTAGTAGTCGGCACCGATACCACCAAGTGTGCACAATACTCGATACCACGATAAAAATATATAAAATACAAATAAAGCAATGCTATATTTTTTTCCAGGTAGGTCTAATAATAGTGAGTAAAAATACCACAGAAATTGAATAATCAAATATAAAATAACTCTGCATAGTCATAACTGTATAAATTAAATATAGATTAATCCTTATTTAAGCTTTTCTTTTGTTGTTTATCATTTATAATACAGACAGCCAATAGTAGACAGTAGCATGTTTTAAAGGCTGCTGTCACTAAGACCTAATGGAGGGAGACAATATGCTGTTACACATGCTGTTAACATTCACATAACCAACGTGATTATACACCAATACGGGCATTTTGACATAACTATTTGTGTATTTGAACGTTTATGTGTAATAAACCGCAAAAATTTGACACTCGCGAGAGGCGGCTATGTGTGTGCGCTTCGGTTGAGAGTGCACTGACTGAAGAGCGTCTCTCAGAGAAGGCGCGCGCAGTTTTTTCTCTCTAGGACATAGCTTAGATTTTACCGTAATGTTCTTGCCTACCTGTGTCAAAAAAGTGAAGTAATTGGAATATTTCCATTCTGCAAAACAGCCACTCGCTTTTGCCGACATCTTCAGACAGCGACTACACAGCCAACTGGTGCGAAGTTGCGAACTCACACGCAACTGCACTACAGCTAACGATTTTAAAGAGGACAAATTTAGATTTTAAATTCAATATTGATTTAAACAGAACTGTTGAACTAATTTACAGTATGTAACGCAAGTACATTATAAGTAACTGTAATTAAATTACCTAAAAATGAACAGTAATCCCTTACTTTACTTTTTCAGTGGATAAATAATTTAATTACAGTAACGCGTTACACCCAACACTGTGTAAAATGAAGTAAATGTTATCAATGTTATGATAAAATACAATACCGTTTACTGCCCATTGGCATTGGCACACATTATAACCCATAAGACACACACTAGACAAAGCATAATTAAGTATCATAGTCACAGAGCCTCATTAAATCAGGACTGACAATATGCACTCAGTTCCCCCATGGTGCACCTCCCCTCACAGAGACCGGCATTGTCCTTATTTAAAGGCTTACAGCTACAGGAATGAAAAAATGCTTTTGTAATTTGTTTTTACTGAGAGGAGGAATTATCTACCTCCTCCCTGAAGGTGGAGGTTCAAGGTATTTGAGAAGTGTACTGTTTGTGTATTTTATTTTCTTAGCCTCCTCCACAGCTAAGAGGTCGTAAAGGTAATGAAGCCAAGGAAGGCCACAGGGCTTGATACACAGCCTAACTTTTACTCGTAATTATTTAGTTACGGTTTATTTATTTATTTACTTACATTTTCACTCTGTTTGAGCCTTAAAAATGTGTTTTGTTTTGTTTTTGTTTGCTTGTTTTGTCTTCCTTGAGTGTAAGCTTTTTGAGACTAGTTTTTGGGACTTTTTGATTTGCTGTATACATTGTTCATGTTATAGATTTACAGATATTGGCATTTACCTGTATGTTTACTAGCACTGTTCCCTAACCAGAATTTACAGTGGCAAGCAATTTGTTTGTCCACAGTGAACATGAAACCTGTGTGATGCAACACAGTTGCAAGACAATCAGAATATATTTGATGTGTAATATACAGCTATGTGTTGTGGGACTTTCAGCCGATGAGATTTTACTGTAGACAGAGCTACCAAGTGTGATTCTGCAGAAATAGAAACCAAGAGGTCAATAAAAGGTCATTTCGGTTGCTGCTGCTTATCCAGGACTCTATGCTGTACGTTAACCACACTTTCTGTCTGCACCCTTCACCCCCCTGTTCTTTGGTTTCCAGAGGCCTGTTGCTGAAGCTAACAAACTCTTGAGTTTCAGAGTAGGTTTAGAGTTGACAAAACCATACAAATTCAACCTGGTTTAGATCAGGTTCAGTGGGCTCACAACGCTCAGTATAATCGTTCTGTCAACTCAGGGTTTGATCCAGAGTTTGTGATTAACTCTAGAGCACATGCACCTGAAAGTGTGACAAGCAGCGAACATGGAGAGCTTCAGCAAAGCCACTTGAAGGCAAGCCTGCAAGGTTAGCAAAAAATAGTGTAACACTGTGGTATGCAGGGAAGGAGACTAGAGGCCGTTCTTTTTAATGGATGTCAATGGAGGAGAGGCTTCACTACACTGAATAAACTGCTTTTGTGGGAAAATGGCTTATCATTTAATGAATCGACAGCACATCGGCTAAACTTCAACATGTTTGCTCTTAAACATTAGAGTTTACACCGAAAAAAAATGCTGTTTTATAAATGAAATCACAGACAATTGCATGACATGTAGGATTCAGTTTATGGTTCTTATTCATTTCTATGGTATCCGCAAACAGTGATTGACTATCACACAGCTCTGAATGAAATTCAGTGACATCAAGGCTGTAATGTGATTGGTTATCAAGGACATGTGATCCTAGTTAGCCACTACTCCAATTGTAGAGCCAAGGACCCTTGTATCTCCCAGTAATAAGACCATCTCTGACGTCACTTTGATTCACTTCTCGCGAGAGAGGCGTTGCAATTCACTTCTCTGTTGAAGGTTAAGAGATTGTTATAAAGAATATCAAGAATTTATAAATGTAAATACAAGTCATGAATAAACACTACTGCTGCAGCAAGAGTTTGAGAAGGCAGCTGAATGAAAATATAAATGCATGTATCAACTGAATTTAAATAATAATTTATATAGGTTCTCAATTTTAATTCATATAATATAAATAAAATAAAAATTAGCAGCAAAAGACAAGCAATTTTGTCTCTAGAATTTTTTTCACTATAAACTGCTTTAATTTGGAGGGAGGAGTGACTTTATTGCATTAGATATGTGTCACTTTGCTCAGAGTTGATTGGTCTAGTTTTGGTTTGTGATCTCTAACCCAGAATAATACCTGCTTAGCCCTTTTTAGCCTGAAAAAACCAACATGTCCTCCAACCAATACGCTCATATAGGTCATTTGTCACTTCCCTGAAATACGATCCATAGGACTGTTTACTAAAGTTGTGTCCCTATCGACAACAGGACACTTTCATTTTAATGCATTGTACCCTTTTTTCTGCGTCATATTTCAGGTTTCGCGTAGCTCAATTGGCAGAGCGTTGCAATATACAATGCGATCATGTGATCGTAGGTTTGATCCCAGGGAACGCATGTGCTCATAAAGTGTATATGCACTATAAATCACTAAAGGTAGGTTTGGGGTTGAGGTAGGTGTAGTCGTTAATAATTAAAAAAGAGTTTTGCTAAATGGAAATAGGACAAATGGCGGGTAAGGGGCCGTGTAAAAAGTCCACACATTGCATTTTGATTGGTAACGACAGTCATACGTCATTTCATGACGACAGACGTAACACGACACTGTTATTATTTTTACGCCAGCTAGAGGCCGCATGACTTTAAAATGTAAAGATAGGTTGTAATAAGGTGCTTGAAAAAACAACCTATAGGGTCGTTTTTTGGAGAAGGACAGTCTCGAAAAAACAGAGTTTGTTCAAATTAATCTCAAACTTACCTGGGGTACTTTTCCCAAAAGCATCATTAGTCAACTGTGGTTGCAAGTTTTATTGAATTGTGTCAGTAACGACAAAACTTGCTACCATAGTTGGCTTCTATCATCTATAATTTAATCGTTCTTATCTGAATTCCTCATATTATGTGTACTTATGGACAATAGCACTGGGAGGATCACAGTTCCTTGAGGAGCCCCAGTGGAAACAAACAAGCATGAGATGGTAGTTTCTGTTGATTTAAACATACTGCTCTCAGCTGGAGAGAAAGTCCAGAATTCACAATGTGATGGAATCACAGCTTGATCTGTGTTTAAGCCTCAAGGGAACAAGGTACTGTAGTTAAATGCAGATGAGAAGTGTAGAAGAGGATCTTCGTGTAAAATGGCTTCTTCAGATGTATTATGTATGATGTTCAGAGCTCCACTGAAAACCTTATTTGGTCCTTATAATCTCAAAGCTCTGACCTTAGGACTACATGTGTGGTCACATTCTGTGTGCGACACTGCGTTATGTGACACAATGATTAAAGGACATGCAGACACACATGGATTTATCCAATTAATTGTGATTAATTTGCATCTCTGTGAGGATTATTTTTAGTTTATTTGTCTTTTTGTTTGTTATTTTCCTTGGTTACTCATTAGTCACACCTGTGTCTCATTTAGTCCCCTTGTGTATATATACCAGTTCTTTGGCGGTTATTGTCTTTGATTTGCTGTGTGATTCTTGTAGATATTTCTCTTGCGTGTTTTCTTGGTTTATTTAAACCCACTGAAGTGCCTTGAGACACGCAGCTCTATTCAAAGTGTTTACGAAACAGGAAGACAGGGGCGGGACATATTGAACAGCTCCTCCCCTTTTTTAAAATAGCCAATAGCGTTTTGTTTATATCACAGCTTGGCCAGAGTCGTTGAGTTTGGTAAAGCCACAGTTTCCTCATAATCTCTAACTGTTTCTCCTACTAATCTCCTCCATATGGCTTTAAAATACAGCATTCTGTGCAGAATTCAAATGGGTTGTTTTCTGTTTTGCGCCGACTCACGCATACGATCCGCTCTGTGCTCTTGTGTCTCTAGACCGGAACAGGCTGTGTGTGCGCTGCAGCGGTTCGCGTGACACTAACGCGAAACCAGATTTCATTCGCCCCAATGGACAGCATATTTACACTGTCTAAATCATTCCCTATCCCCTATATTGTGCACTGTTTTAGCTGCAGCTTCATTGTCTATCTATAATGTATGGGGCGGGACGCTTTAAATTCTAGAGAGCATTTGATTGGACAGAAAATCTGATGAGAAGATGAAGTGCATTGTGATGTGTGAAGTTTTGAATGCTTCTAAATGCAAATTTTGTCATTGCTTTAGAGAACACTAGCTTATAGATAACAGTAAGGCTAACATTTTCATGCTAAAAGCCAAAAAACTTCCATTTTGATTTCATGGGGACTTTAAAGACTATTTAATAATATCGCCTTCTTAATGCAACAGATGTGACACAAACATGTAATTCAATCAAACTGATGAATCGATTGATATTCCAAATTAATACACAACAAGAAAAATACCTAAATTATTTACATGGCCTGACTTTACAAGAAAAATATCTAAAATACTGTATATACATGGCCTGATTTTATTAATAAATTTAATTACAATTAATTTACAATGATATAATGACTTGAAAAAGAATTGTAATTCATTTAATTAATTTGCACATCATGTTATTAATGCAATTAAACAACTTAATTTGCTTAATTTGACAAAGATGAAGAAGACTACCTTTTTCCCAAGAAACATACTAATATGAACTTTTTTATGCATTTTCTGCTAATGTTGAGCACAGCAACTCTCGCTGAAATGTACTCTGAAAGAGAAAGCACTTTTCTAAAGAGAGACCTCTAAAGGGTTTAATCTTTGCCATAATCTATTGCTATCTCTTTAGGTTAGTGCTAGAGGATAATGATCTAAATGCTAAAATGTGTGGAAACAATTCAACATCCATACACTCTTAAAGGGTTAGTTCACCCAAAAATGACAATTCTGTCATTAATTACTCACCCTCATGTCGTTCCACACCCACAAGACCTTCGTTCATCTTCGGAACACAAATTAAGATATTTTTGATGAAATCCAAGAGGTATCTGAACCACTCATAGGCAGCATCGACATTGCACCTTTTTACGTCCAGAAAGGTAGTTGAAAACATGGTTAAAATAGTCAATGTGACTACGGTGGTTTAATAATGTTATGAAGTGACAAGAATACTTTTTCTGCGCAAAAAACTAAAAAAAAATAACAACTTTATTCAACAATTTGAACAGTTGTCATATGTAGTGAATGAGCCGGCATTTGGATGTAAACAAGGGACCCTGCACTAAGTTCACTACATATGACAACAGTTGAACCACTGCAGTCACGTTGACTATTTTAACCATGTTTTCAACTACCTTTCTGGACGTCAAAAGGTGCAATGTTGTTGCTGCCTATGTGTGGATCAGATACCCTTGGATTTCATCAAAAAAATCTTAATTTGTGTTCTGAAGATGAACGAAGGTCTTACAGGTGTGGAACGACATGAGAGTGAGTAATTAATGACAGAAATTTCATTTTTGGGTGAACTAACCCTTTAAAATAAAGGGTCTTTACTGGCCATGATGGAACATTTCAATTGTCAAAAGGTTCTTCATAGTGTAATAGATCAGGGGTGTCCAAACTCGTTCCTGGAGGACCACTTTCCTGCAGAATTTAGCTCCAACTAGCCTAGAAGTTTCTAGTTCGCCTTGATTAGCTGGTTCAGGTGTGTTTAATTGGTGTTGGAGCTGAACTTTGCAGCTCAGTGGCCCTCCAGGAGCAGGATTGGACACCCCTGCTTTAGATTATTAAAATGTTCTTCACACTAAGAAAAAAAAGTTTATTTCAAGAACTGTTCACTGCAAGATTCTTTGGGAGAAGCAAAAATTGTTCTTCTACGGCTTCGCTGTGAAAACCTCCTTTTGCAACCTGTGTTTTTAAGAGTGTATCAGCAACCAACAAATATTCAATAGGATTGATAGAGTGGTGAAGAGAGCAGGTGTGAGAGGAAGTGTTAATGTGTACAGTAAGCTGTCATGGTCAAGAATGCTTCATAAGATCAGAGAGACATCTGACCTGATTTCAGCAGAAGCAACCATCCAAATTACATCAAACATCAGTCTCCTTAATCCATCACATCAACCGGAATCAAATGTTTGTCTTTGTGGTTAGTTGACTGGCAATGAGTGGCTTTTGTGTCTGCCTTCTTTATAAGTGTAGTGTTCGTGTGTGTGGTAAGCTGACTGGAAATCAGTGGTTTTTGTGTCTCTGTGTAGGTGTGCAGCTTTCAATTCATGTACATGTCTGTGTGGTTGCACTGCTTGGAAACACACACATGCTCACGCGAATGTGAACACACACACAACGAGTGGGACAGGAAGAGGCGGGAGAACTCTCTTCTCTTACAAGTTTCTTCCGTTTTGAGTGAAAGCTCATATGCTTATAGGTGACAGCTCAAGCGAATGAAATGCAAAGGTTTCTCACATGGCTCATTTTAATTACTGCTTTGTCTTACACGTTTATGTTCTTTGAAGACACTTTCTTACCACAGCGATTTCCGAGCAGGGGTTTTCAAACTGAAGTCCAAAGACCCAACCAATTTTGATACGATTACAGTTTCATTTTCACTTTTTTCAAAAAAAATTAGATAAACATCAATAAAAACACAATACTTATTTAATTAGTAATTTTTATTAATTAAATAAGATTATTAAAATCTAATATTAATATTAAGATGATTAAAATCTAGATTATATTACTAATTATATCAAGGTTAACACTCACAATAATTGCATAATTAATGGGCATTAATAATTCATAACCCGAATGAAATAACCAAGATTAATAATCAGGATTAAACTCAAAATAAATTTATTTAAAAATGTAATCTGATCAAATGAACACATATTTATAGATTAATATAGATTATTATAGATTAATATAGATTTCTAATTTATTTTGTTATTAATTATGTATGATTATTAATAATTAAATAATTATGATTATTGATCTTCTTATATTTTATATTTTATTTTGATATTAATCTTGTGAATTTCTATTGAAAATTACTTTATTTACAGCCATGTGTGTGTGTGTGTGTGTGTGTGTGTGTGTATATATATATATATATATATATACACAAACACACATGTGAACTTTAGCGGAAAAAATAAAATGCTACTGAAGTGTAAAATATGTCCCCTTTAACGAATTATGCTTCAGTCTAACATCACTGGTTGTTTTCAGCCTGTGCAGTCATCACCATAAAACTGTCAGCGGACTCATCAGATGACCCTGCCAGGAGGGATGGTTGAATATGTAGTTTTGAGTGTGTTTATGCGCACAGAATTTGATGTTTTATTCAGTGCCTGTATTTGAAACACAAGCAAGTCATGCGGGGATGTTATATTGATGGCGTAAACAAATTATATTAACACAGAGACAAGCCAGCACTTCTGCACACACACAAATGACTGGTGGTCAACCAATATATGAACCAATTTATGAAGATTAATAATCATGTTAATATTATAGTACTTTATCAAATAGCATATTCTTTCTCTTTGCTTCTCAGTTTTTTGTTCCTCTCATCTCTCACTTAATGCTCAGTGAAGCTTTCTTATTTTCCCTGTTTTTTTTTTTGTTTTTGTTTTTTGTTTTTTTTGTGGTACTTTAAATATAAAGAAGTATAAATTAGTGAGTATGGGCATCTTAGTGTGTCTGTGTCTATCTGAGGATGGCACAAGATTCATTTTAACATTCATTTCCTTCCTCTTCATGCTTTCTTCTTGGCAGCAAACTGTCTTTGTTGACACAACACATGCATTAAATGTGTAGAGAAAGTTAAACTGTGAAACTTCAAGAGTTTTCCCCTTAAAATGTTTTCCATCAAACATGTTCCTGTCAGTGTTAGAATCATGACCTAATCGTCACTGCCTAGGCTTCAACATGTTGATCATGTCACAATTAGTAAAATGGGTGGAGCTTTTTTTTTTTTTTGAATTGGCATTTTATTTTTATTACAATTAATCTCACATTTTATGTCACACTCTCATTATGACAATGGATCTGGATTTTGTACATATGAGCTTTTTTTTTTATAATTTTTTATTTTTTTTTTAATTTATAATTATTCACACACACACACACACACACACACACACACACACACACACACAAAATCAGCTTTACCATTACAGGAATAAATACATTTTAAAGCTGCAGTCTGTAACTTTTTTTTTTTGGTTAAAAATTATCCAAAATCAATTTTTGAGCATGTACATAACCAGCCAGTGTTCAAATCTATCTCCTTACCTTAGCCCGATTTACAACGGTAAGCTTGTAATAATGTTTTATAATTCAAGTGGTACTGGTGGGTTTCCGTGGGAAATTCGTGGATGCAGCCGTTCGTCTTTGCGTCATTATGTCACGTCTGTAAACAGAAAAAAGGATTCCCAGCTAGTAGGCTATATGGCATGTGAGGATGCTGCAGGCGGCAGATCATTTATAGCGTTTTCTCACAGCAAATGAACGCCAGGACCTATGGTGAGATGATGTATGACTATTCGTTGATGACTTGCTCTGTCATATCCGAATGTATTTTCCCATGTAACATCACAAATCCCACAATATACAAATAAGATGTTTTTGGTAGGGCTGTGCGATTTATTACACAACCTGAAAAATAACATTCTTAGTGCGATTATGAAATCTCAAAGGCTGCGATTATTATTTTTTTTATGCTCAGATTGTTAATGAAGTATGGCTTCAAATGCTGATCCATCTGAAAGCACTGCGAGTTTGAGTCGCTTATAATGTACATTTGAAAAAGCAACACGCATCAAACATCTTTCCAGGCATGAGAAGCATTTATTAACATCTTGTCCAACAAAAGACAACATTTATTAACATGTTTGTACTCCAAACTCACTTCATAACGACAGTTGAGCGTCCTTCTGTGAGATGATGTGGCTTCTTACACAGAATAAGGCAGTCATGTGTTTATTATAGGGATGTGCAACAGCGACCAAGTACTCGAGTACTCGACCGTGACAGCGACAATCGATCATGTAAACAATGATCGAAATGTATTTTTTATTTTTTCTCCTGATTGGTTACAGCAGCACTTTGGGCGGCGCCCTGAGCTCTGATTGTTTAGCTTTCCACAGCATGCGTCAAAAGACATGAGAAGAGAGAGAGAATGGCCTAGAAGTCACGTAGTGATGTCTAGTTTCACTTTGACAAGATAGATGAAAATACAGTTCAGTGCAAGCTGTGCAGCGCCAAGCTTTTATCTTGTGCTGAAAATATCCTTTAAATTCTATTCATAATTAATTTAGCAATAATCATCAGTGATTTTCATACTGTAAAATAACATTTTGGTTGATCAGAAAGTGCAAATTAAATCCAAAATAATGCTGAAATATTAGTGACACTTTTTAAAGCACAATCGGAGTTACACTTTCGGTCAAACTCACGTTTGCATTCGCAAACCTTTTGCAGATGAAAGTTGTAATAGCTACATCTGATTAATCTAATATAGGATGCGTTGGGCGTTGGGATATTAACATTTATTAAGATGCTGAATGTGCTGCATATCAGTGTTTAGTTTCATGCTCAAATGCAATGCCCGATATTGACTGAGTTATTTGAGACGGTCATATTGCTTTTAGATGTTTCTTTAAAAAAAATAAAAATACTATTGTTATAATAAGGCAGCAGTGCATTTTTCGTCATATTTTGTTCAGTGGCATAATTCGCATGGCTTCGAAAATGCGCAGGCGATTTATGGAATCACTTAATAATGTGATTAAAATAAAGCACAGATCTGCCATAAACATGGCATTATAATGAGAACTTTATAGAAATCTACAGTAAATTCTGTCCCTACCGGTTATTCAGCGCGCTGTCGTGAAAGCGCATCACGGCGCAAGCTCGCTCTCTCTCTCTCTCACTCTCGCTATAGCGCGTAACTTAAAGTTCACTGGCATTTGCATCCTTTTGTGCCGATACAAGTTGTAATGTTACGTCTATATTATGTATCTAAGTTATCTGATTAATATCATAGGATGTGTCATAGAACGGGCTTCAGTTTATTGGCGTCACTCACCTCAGGCTATTCCTTTTAAATGCTTCCTTATTAATAACATTGCTGCAGCGATAGAATGACGTCCATAGGAATTCCCTGGAATGGCGCGTGTTATTTCTGCGGCAGAGCATATTTGGAGTTTCTGTGTGAGAGCGCCCTCAGTAATAATCGCAGCCTTTGCCAAATCATGTGCGATAAAATTTGTGATAGATCGCGATATAAAAAATATATTATATGTAAAATATAATAAAATATAAAAACAATATAGAAAAATGTTTTTATTATAATATAAAAATCTAATAATAATTTTAAGCATTAATGACAAATTGGTTGGTGAGGGGTTGCTTAATTATCATTATAATAATGTCACAATATATATATATATATATATATATATATATATACAATCCAAAAAGTACTTAATTTTTTTATTTTGATTTCGGTGTGAAATGTGACATAAACATGTTCATGGTAATGTGAGCATCTCTTTGGTTTTCCCTGTTAACCTTTTTCAGCATTTCTCATGTTCCCCAACTCTCACCTGTTTCTTGTACTGTACCTGACACTGATGTCCCACTGTTTCTCTGTCAGAGTGAAAATGGCAGTGTGGATCCAGGCCCAGCAGCTGCAGGGAGATGCTCTGCACCAGATGCAGTCTCTCTACGGGCAACACTTCCCCATAGAGGTGCGACACTACCTGTCCCAGTGGATCGAGGGACAACCCTGGTATGTGAAGAGCTAATTTGAGCTAATTTGAACTGCAACTACCATTTTGTCTTTTTTTTTTAATATATCAAACTGTGTCTGTGTGTCCTCTGTCAGGGATGCGATAGATTTAGAGAACCCTCAAGAGGAAATTAAAGCCAAACGTTTATTGGACAGCCTGATCCAGGAACTACAGAAGAAAGCAGAGCATCAAGTGGGAGAGGATGGCTTCTTACTCAAGATCAAATTAGGACATTATGCTTCACAGCTGAAGGTTCGGCTAGTTCTTTGTTTGCAAGTACAGTTCAGGAAGGATGAGTTAAAATAAAGTGATTGCCTGATAAACAGATCAGAGTTTTGATTTTCACACATATTCAAAAGCTCCCGTATAAATGTTTGTACTCACACACTGAAACAGACATACGCAGACCATGAAATCTCCATGAAACGATTATTTGAGATGTTTCTCTTAAAATATTCTAAGAGAAATAAAAATAGAGAATATGGATAGAGAAATAAAAACTTAATGAGACAGTTGTTGACATAGAGTGCATGATAATAATCAATTATCAATTACAGACAAAATTCTGTCATTAATTACTCTCCCTCATGCCGTTCCATACCCGTAAGACCTTCGTTAATCTTCAGAACACAAATTAAGATATTTTTGTTGAAATCCGATGGCTCAGTGAGGCCTCCATAGCCAGCAATGACATTTCCTCTCTCAAGATCCATTAATGTACTAAAAACATATAAATCAGTTCATGTAAGTACAGTGGTTCAATATTAATATTAACATTAATATTAAGATTTCAAAACACTGCTTCCTGAAGCTTCGGAGCGTTATGAATCAGCCTGTCGAATCAGTGGTTCGGAGCGCCAAAGTCACGTGATTTCAGCAGTTTGGCGGTTTGACATGCGATCCAAATCATAATTCGACACGCTGATTCATAACGCTGCGAAGCTTCCTGAAGCAGTGTTTTGAAATCGGCCATCACTATATAAGTCGTTATTTTGTTTTTTTGGCCCACCAAAAATATTCTCGTCGCTTTATAATATTAATATTGAACCACTGTACTCACAGGAACTGATTTAAATATGTTTTTAGTACATTAATGGATCTTGAGAGAGGAAATGTCATTGCTGGCTATGGAGGTCTCACTGAGCCATCGGATTTCAACAAAAATATCTTAGTTTGTGTTCCGAAGATGAACGAAGGTCTTACGGGTCTGGAACGACATGAGTAATAAATGACATTATTTTCATTTTTGGGTGAACTAGCCCTTTAAAGTAAAACATGACAGAGTAGGTGGAGGTGTGTGTGTGTGTGTGTGTGTGTGTGTGTGTGTGTGTGTGTGTGTGTGTGTGTGTGTGTGTGTGTTTTCCTCTAATTCTGATTCTGGATGTGTTTTCAGAGCACATATGACCGCTGTCCCCTGGAGCTGGTGAGATGCATCAAACACATCCTGTACACGGAGCAAAGACTCGTCAGAGAGGCGACTAATGTGAGTGGACACAGAGTAGGCAGTCGCTTCATTAGCATAGTTCATTTGTAATAATGCTTGATTTGAAATTAATTTGTATGTGTGTTCATTTTTAGAAGTGAAATGTTTTTCTGGTTAAATTCTGCTGTTTGTCATTATGTTTTTCAAATGAGTTATATATGGGGTTTCCACAGTCATGGAAAAATTTTGATTTCTAGCCCTGGAAATCTAAAATGATTAGATAACAAGTCTCTTGTGCTCAGCAATGCTGCATTTATTTAATACAAAATACAGTAAAAACAGTAATATTATGAAATATAATTACAATTTAAAACAACTGTTTTATATTTGAATATATTTTAAAATGTAATTTATTCCTGTGATGCAAAGCTGTATTTTCAGCATCATTACCCCAGTCTTCAGAGTCACATGATCCTTCAGAAATCATTCTAATATGATGATTTGGTGCTCAAGAAATATTTATTCTTATCAATGTTGAAAACTGTTGCTCTGCTTTATATTGAGTGGAACATTTTTTCAGGATTCTTTAATGAATAGAAAGTTCAAAAGAACAGGATTTATTTGAAATAGATTTTTTGTAACAATATAAAAGATTTTACTGTCATTTTTTTAATCAATTTAATGCATCCTTTCTGAATAAAAGTAATAATTTCTTTAAAATTATTGTTCTAAAACTTTTGAACAGTAGTCTATATATTGTCTTTTTGTTACACAGATTAATGTAAAAGTTATTAATAAATCATTTAATTCCAAGAATTGATACCCAACATGAAAACTGAAAACTGCCCCGAGATGTCTATAAAATAATGTCTATAGATTAGATTTTTTAAAAAATGTATAATATTAATCATGAAGACTGGAAATGTCGTGGAAAAATCACAGAATTTCATTGGTCAATATGTGTGGTAACCCAGATGTGCGAATTGTTCCATTGCATATGATTCCAACATTTTACAGACCTCATAATTTTACCCCCAGAGTTCTCTCTATGTTTGACTGATTTATAAACACTTCATTTGAACAAACCATTAAAAACAGTTTGTACCATCTCTTTATCTCTTTATAAAAAGAGAGAACTACAGTATGTTGTGTTCTTGGTTTAAATCAAGGGCATTGAGTTCAGTGAGTTCAATCAACTCTAAAAAGCATTATGGGTAATAAACAGGGCTGTTGTACATGACTGACTTTTACAATCTTCAAAAATAAAATTTGTGTGTTTGCTTTGTGCATGCGTAGATGAACATGCATAGCTAAATATATACACACTACGCACAAATTCATGATACCTGCCAAGTGAGTGCTCAGTTTTATGAGAGTAAAAGAGGAAATTTTAGATTTTATTAACTGAACTAACATCCAATAAAGTCATAAACAAAGACGATATCAGTAACTCTAGAAGCTCACATACACATTAAAAAAATGCCCACTCATACCTTATTTTCTTACACCTGTACTGTACATCCACTCAATGCATAACATTTATGTTCAGATACCATGTATGCACTACACAAACAATATTTAGTTTGCTTAATCACACATACATGTGCACCCAGTCTTACGTGGGCATAGAGGAATAACCTGTTATTCATATACAATGGGCCAGAGATGAAAATGACTTACAGTACATATTGAAACTTTGGTTTGTGGGATTTTAGTAGAAGAACCGTTGATAAAAAGAACCTACAAACCCCAATCTTTCTTCATCTTGCTAGTTTATCAAAGCTAAAAATTAAAAACAAAATAAAAAAAGTACTTTATTAATAATGATATCATATTTCCATTCTTTTCTGAAATATTCAGATTGTAATTTTAGTGAAACTGAACATTGAACCATGGTTGTCACTCATGTGTGTCTGTGATTGGCAGTCAAGCTCACCGGTGGGCGGGTTGATGGACAGCATGTCGCAGAAGTACCATCAGATAAACCAGGCATTTGAGGAGCTCAGAATATTGACTCAGGACACAGAGAACGACCTCAGAAAACTACAGCATAACCAGGAGTACTTCATTATACAATACCAGGAGAGCCTCAGAATACAGGGTATACGTCCACACACATTTACATTTATACATGGGGCAAAGTATACTTTTCATTAGTTCATGTATTCCCTGACAATCAAACTTTGCCATTGCTAGCACCATGCTCTGCTCTGCTGAGCTACAGGACATACAAACACATAACCATACAGTCATATACACAGACTATTTTATCATTCATTTTTTTCTTTTCAAAGATTATGTTTGTGGACTAAATCTTCCTCTCTGTTTTGTGCAGCTCAGTTATCAAGTCTGGCCACGCTGCCACCAGCAGACCGACAGCTACGAGAGCCCAGCCTGCTCAGCAAGAGAGCCACTGTAGAGGCCTGGCTGACCCGAGAGGCCAACACCCTGCAGAAATACAGACTGGTACTCACACACACACGCTCGAGATGAATAGTGTGCATAGAATTAGCATAACACAACACTCAAACTGTAACATTCATAGCACATGCTTTGAAGAGACATGTCTTAAACATTTATAGCATTATACACTACTGTTCAAAAATTTGGGGTCAGAAAGTTTTTTTTTTTTTTTTTTTTTTAAGAAATTAATAAATATTATTACAAATTAAAATAACTACTTTCTAGTTTAATATATATCAAAATGAAATTTATTCCTGTGATCAAAGCTGAATTTTCAGCATCATTACTCCAGTCTTCAGTGTCACATGATAATTCAGAAATCATTCTTACATGGTGATTTGCTGCTCAAGAAACATTTCCTATTATTATCAATGTTGAAAACAGTTAAAAAAATAGTAATTGTACACAAATGTTTTCAACATTGATAATAATCAGAAATGTTTCCTGAGCATCAAATCATCATATTAAGAATGATTTCTGAAGGATCATGTGACACTGAAGACTGGAGTAAAGAAAACAGTTACTTTAAATTGAATGAATGAAAGTGAAAGTGAAGTGCTCTGCATTTCACCCATCCAAGTGCAAACACAGCAGTGAGTTGTGAACACACACCCGGAGCAGTGGGCAGCCATTTTTGCTGCGGCTCCCAGGGAGTGATTGGGGGTTAGGTGCCTTGCTCAAGGGCACATCAGTTGTGGGTAATGAGAGTGAAAGAAATTGTAATAATGTTTCACAATATTACTGTTTTTGTTTTTTGTTTTTATCAAATAAATGCAGCCTTGGTGAGCAGAAGAAACTTTTAAAAACATAAAAAATCTTACCGATCCCAAACTTTTGAACGGCACCGTATATGTAAATGAACTCTGTTTTGATTAGCTAACCTCTTTTCGGGTAAAATGAGGTACACATTCATTTCAAAAGATACTGTTTTCCATTATATGTCTTCTTTAAAATGAAAGTAACACTTTCATTTCATGTTACCCATTCGTTATATGTAAATGAACTCTGTTTTGATTAGCTAACCTCTTTTCGGGTAAAATGAGGAACACGGAACACATTAATTTCAAAAGATACTGTTTTCCATTATATGTCTTCTTTAAAATGAAAGTAACACTTTCATTTCATGTTACCCATTCGTTTTCAAGTACAGTACTAAACTTGAGGGCCGTTGTTATTTACATGAGTACAGTTCACATCTGTTCGTGTGTCATATGAGCTTGTGTGTGTGTGTGTGTTCTCAGGGCTTGGCAGAGAAACACCAGAAGACACTGGCATTGCTACGGAAACAGCAGACGGTGATTCTTGACGATGAGTTGATTCAGTGGAAGAGACGTCAGCAGCTGGCTGGCAACGGTGGACCGCCTGAGGGAGGACTGGACATACTACAGTCATGGTGCGCACACACGTTTACTAAGGACGTATCAAATAATGTGTGTGTGTGTATATATATATATATATCATGACATAAACATGACTGACCAAAGTGCTGAACAAAACAGAAAGCGAAGAAAAAAGAAAAAGAAAATACAAAGCAAACCATACATTCATACCAGAGGCTCACAATGAATGGGAAAAAATTTAGCTAACTTCTGGGGGCAAATTTGCCCACACTATACACATATAATACTAAGACAGTTATGTAAATAATCAGAGGCATGTGCTTTTGCACAAAACATTTGTGTTTACATTACACATACACAACTTGTTCACACAACAGATCTTTAATTTATGCTTTCGTTACGCATTTCTGCTTGTGTGTGTGCTTGTGCACAGGTGTGAGAAGCTAGCGGAAACCATTTGGCAGAATCGTCAGCAGATCCGGAGGGCGGAGCATCTGAGACAGCAGCTGCCCATTCCTGGCCCCATCGAAGAGCTGCTGACCGAACTCAACAGCACCATCACGGACATCATCTCAGCTTTAGTCACCAGGTGTGTGTGTGAGAGAGAGAGCAGCAGTGCAGTTAAGCTTAAGTGATTGTAAAGTGGAGCAACACAACCAATATCCTCACTGTAATCAACATCATGCATTTTTATTAGATGCACTCTTTCTAGGCGTTGCTACAGTTTTAGTGTTGTCTTCACAATGCATTTGAAGGCATCATATTAGCTGCCATGACGACATTGCACCATATTCAAAGACATACATAAGCTTTCTTCCAGTTTTCTATATGTGTGTGTGTATTTTTTCCACTAAGTATAGAGCCCTACAAGTCTAAGTAGCTAAAAATGAAAGGGTTCTTAAAGGGTTAGTTCACCCAAAAATGAAATTTCTGTCATTAATTACCCACCCTCATGTCGTTCCACACCTGTAAGACCTTCGTTCATCTTCAGAACACAAATTAAACTATTTTTGATGAAATCCGAGAGGTATCTGAACCACACAAAGGCAGCAACGTCATTGCATCTTTCAAGGTTCAGAAAGGTAGCAAAGACATTGTTAAAATAGTCCACTTGTGTACAGTGGTTCAACCTTAATGTTATGAAGTGGCGAGAATAAAAATAACGACTTTATTCAACAATTGCTTCTCTTCCGTGTCAGTCTCTGATGTTGTTTACGTTATATAGACAGTTCAGCGCTTCCAGGTTCTACGTCAGAACGCCGGCTCAGTATTGGCTCAGTTGCTGCCTATGCATGCTTCAGAAACCTCTCGGATTTCATTAAAAATATCTTAATTTTGGTTCTGAAGATGAACGAAGGTCTTACGGGTTTGGAATGACATGAGGGTGAGTAATAAATGACAGAAATTTCATTTTTGGGTGAACTAACCCTTTAATAAATAATCTAGCCATTTCAAACCATATGACTTTCTTTCATACATGTAACACAAAATGTGCTGGTCACTTTTTCAATGAAATGACAATAAATGGGCATCAGAAAGAATACAAAAGCATTATAAACGTATCAAAGTGGTCCAGAAAATTCATGAGCTATAAGTTTTCTGAAGCCATACAGTACAGTAGCTTTTCGTGTGAAACAGACAGAAATCATTATTCATAGAAAATATCTCCCCTAGTTCATGAAAGTTCATAGGAGAAGTATCATTAAGTGATCTGGATCAACTCATTCATTGAAAAGATCTGACTCAAAAGACATGATTCATTAATGAATTGGTCATTGCTACTTCTATAATGAACCATCATTTATGCACCTTGGAAAAATAAGTGTTTTCTGTTTTATTATATTTTACACTGAATTTTCAGCAGCCAAGTCATATGTACCACTTTATGATACTTTTATCATGCTTTTGCATCCTTTTTGAAGCTCGAAATCCCCAGTCCTTTTCTCTTCCAGAGGGAAAGATAGACAACACATGTGTATCAGTATCAGTATTTTGGTTCCGTACATTATTTCTTAATATGGGTTTGCAATGGCATGGGGGTGAGTACACGATGACGCAATTTTCCTTTCGGGTGAACTATCCATTCACATCGTTCATTCTCACATTTTATGAAATCATAAGATGAACATCTCAGTGCCAAATTAATGAGTCTTTATGTATTACTCACCCTGCATGTGGTTATGTGAATCTGTGAGAAATCAACAGAGGCCGTTTGTCAGAGACATTCAGTCGTCACTTTTGAGGCACACTAAGGATGTCTGCAAACTTCTGCTCCCCTTCACTCTCTTCCTCGTAATGTTTCATGCTGTCAGTGTTCACACCTACCACAGGGGATGAATGTGGGGGTTCATTCATGTGTGTGTATTTGGTGCCTCAGGTCAAGCAGTCATTGAGTCAACTGAGCTTAATGGGAACTGTGCTTTTAAAAACCATCGATGTCTGAATGGATCTCCATCAAGTGCGACAAAATGGCTGTGTAGCTATCTAACATGCAAACCATAACCACATTTCAAAATGAATCCAATTTGAATTACCACAAACTAGTCGGAGATGCGGCCTGGTGAGTAGTGCACATGCTCTGATATTGCTCAGTGGCACTTGTGCAAATGACTACTGACTAATCTTAACCTTACGCTTAAAACTTTTCATTTTTTAAAAAAAAATAATAATAAATGTATTTATTTATTGTTCCTAAATAAAATAAACAATTTATGAACCATTATGTATTTTATTTGTTTAAAAGGGTTCCATCATATTCATCATACACCTGCGTCTTGTGGGTTTCCCCACAAGTTTCTAAATAATGTTCTATTGCACTTTTCCAAATTTAATTTCAGACTTTTTAATTTGAATGGAATGCAGCAAAAATGCTCATATGGGTGACATTAGTTTGAATCCCGCTTGTGACATTTCCCGATCCAGTTCCCCCCTCTTCTCCTCATCATTCCATGTCCTCTCTTTACTAGACTATTAATTGAAAAAGGTATGCACATATTTTAATATTCTTTAAGATTGTTTAATGTTTTTGAAGGAAGTCTCTTATGCTCACCAAGGCTGCATTTACTTGATCAAAATACAGTAAAAACAGCAACAGTGTGCAATATTATTACAATCTATAATATATATATATAAATATATATATATATATATATATATATTTTTTTTTTTTTTTTTTTTTTTTTTACTTTTTTTGTAGCAATGTAAATGTCTTTACTGTAGAGCTGCACGATTCTGGATAAAATGGGAATCACAATTTTTTTGGTTTCAAATAGAGATCACGATTCTCGCACGATTCTCAATATAAACAAAAAATAACGCAATTTACTAGAGGTTCTAACTGTAAATGCTGGAATAATGTTTAATTAATTTGCATGAATAATTTGGGAAAATAAAAAACTTGGTTACACTTTATTTTACAGTGCCGTAGTTACATTGTAATTACTCAAATAAGTACTGAGTACTACTAATTAACTACATGTACTTACTATAGAGTTACAGTTAGGGTTAGGGTTTGGTTTAGGGTTAGTTAACAGTAAATTATGCATAATTACAAGTATTACTATAGTAAGTACATGTAGTAACATGTAACTACGGCACTTTTTTTTATCAATTTAATGCATCTTTGATGAATAAAGATATTAATTTCTTTTAAAAAAACAAACCTCAGACTTTAGAACGATGGTGTACATGCGTTTCTTTCTGTTGATATATAGTATTTTTTTTTTGGATAAGGATGTACAGTAAATATATGTGTGGGTGTGTGTTTTCTCCGCAGTACCTTTATCATCGAAAAGCAGCCTCCTCAGGTGCTGAAAACACAAACTAAATTTGCTGCGACAGTGCGTTTGCTGGTAGGTGGGAAACTCAACGTGCACATGAACCCACCGCAGGTCAAAGCCACCATCATCAGTGAACAACAGGCCAAGGCCCTGCTCAAGAATGAAAACACCAGAAAGTGAGCACAAACACAACACAATGTATTTAGTAACTCCTTTGAGTGTGTTGATTACTCATTGTGAATTGGCCCAATATGCCTGGAGCTGCTAAAACGAAGCATCAGGCATCCCGATACACCATCCTACATGAGCACACACAAATTTTTATGCACAAACCCAGTTTTTACCTGCATTTGCCGATTAATGGACTCTGAACTTTGTTAAAATGCTTATGTCCATTTTTATATCTACACGGAGAATAATATTCTCTGTATATGTGTCTGTCTAACAGTGACAGCAGTGGCGAGATCTTGAATAACAACTGTGTGATGGAGTACCACCAGACCACAGGCACCCTCAGCGCACACTTTAGAAACATGGTGAGTGCACTATGGCCGTCTAAGGGCTAACTTTAGAGAAAACTTCTGTAAGAGTGTGTGAACCTTTGTTACAGTAAGGGGTTTCAGTGTATGCTATAATCCACCATTTAAGTTTATTTGTAATTTACTCTGCCTATCTACTCTCGGCTACGCATTAACCATGACAAACAATAACAAAATAATAATATTTCTGTACATATGTATACTATAATTTATTTAAATCTCACATTTGTACACTATATTTTATTTGTTTATAATAAAATGAAGTTTAAATGAAAATGTTTTCTTCAAGTTTATTAAAACTTTCTTTATAATAAACACTTGGTATATTTCTCTCTCTCTTTCTCATTTATCCTGTAGTCTCTGAAGCGGATCAGGCGTTCAGATCGCCGAGGGGCGGAGTCTGTTACAGAGGAGAAGTTCACCATTTTGTTTGAATCACAGTTCAGTGTTGGGGGAAATGAGCTGGTATTTCAGGTTAAGGTGAGACTGAGAAGTCTCTTTAGTAAATTAGAATGGTTACGAACCGCATATAGGGATTTATCAATAATTATAACTTACACATGTTAGTCACAAAGATTGTCATTCATTTTTAAACATCCATGCCTTAGTGAATGACTATGTAAATTTTAGACCAGAGTTGCTTTTTGGTTCATTGATTGAAAATGAATGTTTTAGTATATTTAGCAGTACAAAGCAAACAATTATAGTTGTTTTATTTATGCTATGCATTACCGTTCAAAAGTTTTTAAAACTTTTCTATTCTTTACTTCTTTAATGGCAGCCATTACTCCAGTCTTTGGTGTCACATGATCTTTCAGAAATCATTCTGATATGCTGATTTGCTGTGCAAGAAACATTTATTATTATTATCAGTGTTAAAAACACCACTTTTGATCAATTTAATGCATTCCTGCTGAACAAATGTATAATTTATTTCATTCAAAAGAAAAAATCTTACCAACCTCAACCTTTTGAACGGTATTGTACAATGAATATTATTAGAGTAATTATATATAATAAAGTCAGTTACAACTGGCTTCATTCATTTTTTCTCATCCACACATTTTTCCCCAGACTCTCTCTTTGCCTGTGGTGGTAATTGTCCATGGAAGTCAAGACAACAATGCTACAGCCACAGTTCTGTGGGACAATGCATTTGCTGAACCGGTTAGTTCCAGATAACATCAGTGCATCTTTGGGTGGGTGGTGTGGTGGTTAAAGTTCAGGCCATCATTATTGTGCCCTTGAGCAAAGTACTCAAAATACCAGGGAGGTTGTCCCTGTAATAAGCTCATGAGGCCTTTGTATGGCGACATCACATGAAAGTAGTGGAAATAAATTCCCAGGTCATGTGGCGATAAATAAAGATCCTATAACTTAACCGTATTAAACATCAAAGATCAGCCCTGACTTGACAACACACAAGACTAATTCTTCAAACCATACATAATGTAATTTCTCTCCCACTCTCCAGGATCTCAAACTCCCCACAACAAACAAACAAAACTGTCATGTTTCATAGCGTGGGTGTTGATTGGATGGCTGATGGCATATGACTAACGTTCCTTTACTGTACCCTTATTCTCCTTTAAGGAAATGGAATTCCTGTCATCATTTATTCACCCTCATGTCATTCCAAACCTGTATTTCTTTTGGAGAAGTGAGTGAATGGTGACCAGTGGCTGTCAAACTATAAAAAAGCACAATAAAAGCAAGTGTCCATATTAGTCCATACAGGTTTTGCAGGAGATATCTAGTATCAGATCATCATGAGCAGTGTTGGGGAAAGTTACTTTTGAAAGAAATGCATTACAATATTGCGTTACTCACTAAAAAATTAACTAACTGAGTTAGTTACTTTTTATGGAAAGTAATGCGTTTCGTTACTTTTGCGTTATTTTTTCTCACCTGGGCTGGGCTTGCTTGTTTGTTTTTTAATAACAACAAAAAAAGTTCTATTTTTGGCAAATGTAAAGGCCCTTTCACGCCAAAAGCGAAATGAATAAGCCTCAGGCTGAAGGAAATGCATATTTACAGCTGTACAGTAGAGGGCGCACCTTTCAGCTGTGCGGCCATTTTGGATTAAAGAAGAATAGGACGCAAAGAAAGTTCAAAACTCTTATTTCTAAATCTAATCTAAAGTAATTTCTGCTTATTAGTATGGTTGATTTGTATCATTGAAGGTCAGCAGCAAAGACACTTAATAATAAAGTGAGAATAAATACATAAAGTATATCTGTGTAATTTAATATTTTTAATTACAGGTTTGTGTAAAATTCTGAGATTGCATTTCACTGTTTTTATTTATTTTGAGGAACACTGACTCTGTTTTAGTGCAAGTGAGATGAATAAATGCATGTTCACATTTAGTCTTGAACTACAATAACCATCATGTTTACACAGCGCACACAACACCTCTGAACTTACCCTATTTCTCTCAACATGGGGAGGTCAGTCAATAAATGTAAAAAACAAAGTAACTTGCGTTACTTGTTTGAAAAAGTAACTTAGAAATTAAAAAAAGTAATGCATTGCTTTACTAGTTAATTGAAAAAGTAATCTGTAACTCAAGTTACTTGTAATGCGTTACACCCAACACTGATCATGAGTCACTAATAAAGTTTTCTTCAGGGCAGCAACATGCATACAGAGCATGTCAGATTGACTTATGCAAATCAAGCAGGATATGATGAGTGAAGGAGTTGATGTACTATATCCCTCCGATAATAATCCCTTTCCTAAGAAACATCCTTAAGACCAAGGACATAGGTTTGATTTTGACATTGGTCGGGACATTTTTGCACCTTTGACTGCAATTTCAATTTCATCTAAAGCCTTGTAAACCAACAACATTACAATTTAGCTTTCTGTACTTTGATAGAATATCGGTAACACTTTAGTATGGGGAACAATTCTCACTTTTAACTAGTTGCTTATTAGATTGCATGTTGGCTGTTTATTAGTACTTATATAGCACATATTAATGCCTTATTCTGCATGACCATATTCTACATCTGTAAATCCTACCCCATACCTAAACTTAAACGCTACAACAATTACCTTACTAACTGTTAATAAGCAGTAAATTAAGACTTTATTGAGGCAAAAGTTGTAGTTAATAGTGAATATGTTTTCCCCATACCAAAGTGTTACCAGAATATCTAAACAAGCATACATTCATAACAGAAAAACAAAAAAACAAACAGTTAAAAGTCAGTAATGATGTCAAGGACGCCGTTTAACAGATACTTAACTACTTAACTTTAATTTTACTCTGTCCATATAGTGCAATCGTCAACATACGGTACATCAGCATCAGAGTACATATACATAATGTATGTAGAGCACTTGAATTACAGTGTTTTTAGGGGTCGGAGCGCTCTTATTGATGATGTATTGTACATTGTTTTAATATCAAAAATAATACTTCAGTGTTGTTTTTAATTTTGTGGATATTTCAGTTTGTTATGTGCATTCAGTTTAACAACATTAAGTTAAAGAGGGTAAACTTTAGCATTCAACTGAACTGTGCACATTTTAAACACTTATTTAAACATTTTTCAAATTAAAAACATTAAATAAAGTTTTTGATAAGTTTTTTTTATTCTCTCTCAGGGAAGGGTGCCCTTCATTGTGCCTGACAAGGTATTATGGCCGCAGTTGTGTGAGGCTCTGAATATGAAGTACAAGGCTGAAGTGCAGTCGAATCGTGGTCTGTCCGAGGAGAATCTCGTCTTCCTCGCTCAAAAAGCCTTCAGCAGCTCCAGCGTCAACCCGGAGGACTACCGCAACATGACCATGACCTGGTCACAGTTTAACAGGGTAAATACGCTACTCACTCTCAGCCACGGTAATAGACTGAATTTCTGTGTTTAGCAGGTCAACACTCTTCTGTAACATTTGTTTTTCCTTGTCCATCTCTACCAGGAAAAAAATACATAGAAGGAAATACCTAATGAAATGAAAACACCAAAAAATAAGTGGATAAACAGATAAACAACCTATTTATACCACAGCCATAATGATAACGGCACAGAAAAACAATATCGCTGGAATCACTTTCAGAACAATTTTATCCAGCTGATGAATGATAAAAACAATGACTGCCAATCACAATCCATCCTGCTGTAATTTAACGATATCGTCCGCTGGCATGGATGCTAATATAGTTAAATTTATACAACAAAGCAAAACAGTGCCAAAGAAGTGCTACTATAGTTACTATAGTTAAATTTATAGTTATCTTTATAGTTATTTATATCTTTATAGTATCTTTATCATTCTTGGAGTGAACGGGGCTTAAGTCTTTTCTGTCACTCAAATTAATACATCCTTGCTGAATAAAAGTATTAATTGTAAAAGTATTATTGTTATAAAAAGTATTATCTGACCCCAAACTTTTGAACTATTTTCATTGGCGAAGCAAAAATAGACCAATTGACTGCCAATATTGGGTCCAAAATGTAAGTTGCGATTTTAAATCATCCGTTAATCAGTCATAATGATGTGTCCCATGCTGATTTTAAAACCCATATCGAAATTTCTGCATCCACTGAATACAGTTGCACTCCGTCTAGCTGTTCTTGAATACAAGTAGTTTTGTACTTCCCTATTGTTCATGAAATTACCGTTTTGACAGCTTTATATGAGCTTCAGTTAAGCCGAAAGCAACATGGCCTGTTCTTTTGTAACAAATTCTGACCATGACTGTGACCTGCTGCCTGTTACCCAACAGCACTGCCATAATAGAGCAATGTTCTCACAGACGGTTTAATCCTAAACTAGTCTCTCATCATTCTGACTTTGTTTTCTTCATTTTAAGTGGTTATCCGCCGACCCGGGGCAGCATGTTAGCCGATCTGATTGACATTGCTCTCGTCCATTGCAATAGTTAATGGTTATTCAGGAAGTAAGGTTTGATCGGAGAGCTTTTGATGTGCAGGCAGGCCTAAGGCTGTGGCTGCCTTTGAAAATGGCCATGTGCTGATCTGCTACATTAAGCGGGCAGTGTTCCCAACAGAGGCCTTTGGAATTCAGGCATCGTTTGTGTTTATGGCTTTGTTTATTTATGCATAAGTCACTGATACAATACTCGCTATGCACACACTTGCACAGATAGACAACAAGTAATCTTCAAAGCATGCAAATGATTGATGCTTTCATGCAGTGGGGTCCAAAAGTCATTAGTGGAAAAGCTTGAATCAAAAGTTAAATGTATATGAAAAAGTTAGTTAACGTTAGTTTATGTATTAACTAACATGAACTAACAATGAGCAATACATTTCTTATGGTATTTATACATTTTTGTTGAATTAAATTGTTAATTGTTTGAGCATGTTAGCTCAGGACTATTACATAATATTAATAGATACAATTTTTGATTTTAATAATGTATTAGTAAATGTTGGAATTAACATTTACTGTACTAAAGCATAAAATACCATTATATGTTTGCAGATATTTAGGAATATGCTAAGTTCACATATTTGTTTCTCTGAAAAACAACTTTGAAATGTGTTCCGTGTCGGAATGTCTGTTTTTGTTTTGGTCTGTGTGATCCCACCCACTGACAAGTTACCTAATAGTATTTTGACACCCCGGGTTGGCAGTTGGTGGAAAACACAGCATATTGCAGCCATGGAAGCCAGCAAACGAACAGGTTCAGAGATCGCAGATTCCACCCGACCTAAAAACCTGTGATACTATTACAATTAGCTAATTATCATATTAGTTAAAGGGTTAGTTCACCCAAAAATTAAAATAATGTCATTTATTACTCACCCTCTCAATACAAGAGGCCTGCATTCAAAGCAATGACATTTCCTCTTTCAAGATCCATAAAGGTACTAAAAACACCCTCATGTCTTTCCAAACCCGTAAGACCTTCGTTCATCTTCAGAACACAAATTAAGATATTTTTGATGAATCCGAGATGTTTTTTATCCCCCATAGAAAGCAGTGTAATTGCCGTCATTCAAGGTCCAGAAAAGTATTAAAGACATTGTTAAAATATCAACGTGACTGCAGTGATTCAACCTTAATTTTATGAAGTGACGTGAATACTTTCTGTGTGCAAAAACAAAACAAAAATAACGACTTTATTTAACAATTTCTTCTCTACCCTGTCAGACTCGTACGCAGTTGACGCAGTGAACGCAGTTCAGCACTTCCATGTTTACATCCGAATACCGGCTCAGTATTGGCCGGCTCCTGTCTCAGCATCACACGCATGCGTCGTGGTGCTCACGTGATTTTTTTTCACTTTTTTTTTTTTTTTCAGAACACACACTGAACATACATCTAGCAAATATTCACAAAATTGTCTGTTTGGGTGTTGATTTCAATTTTCAAATGCGTTTCTCAGAAATCACTTACTGCACCTTTAACAAATGGAATCTTATTGTAAAATGTTACCAAATATTCTATTTCCATGTTTCAATTAGATTCTAAATTCCAAATTTTCACATCTGAACCACATTGTTCGTGTGCATCCATTTGTTTATGTGTCTCTGTGTGGTCTGCCATTCTAACTGCTGAAACAGTCTGGACATGGGACACCATGTTCTAAGAAATAGAGTGATTAAAGTGAAAGAGATGGAGACAAAGAGACAAACGCTTCCTGTCATCAGTCCTAAGTAATGTGACTTTGCTTGTGGATCACTGATTAAAAACAGAATGAACATGAGGCTGAGGATTATGCTGTCATTTAGGCAGTCATGCCTGCATTTCTTAAACCCTGAACATTCACTGTAGCACACGCTCTTCTGTTTACTGTCTGATTCATGTCAACTCCATGTCCATTTCCAATGAACACATCACTTGTGAGGAACACGTACCAGAAATTCAACAGATTGTTTTTTCATACTTTCATAAATTTTTTCATGTGTGAGAAAACAAGCTTCATACAGTACATGCTTTAAAGAGGTTCTAGTCTACAACATGCTACAAAGTCTTATTTAATACTGTATATTTACACACTTTGTAGATTTAGTCCTACAAAAATAGATGTGGCAAAAAAAAAATGAAAAAAAATTAAGGCAACAGTTTGCATGGCCTTTTTTCAATCATGTTCAATTACATAATTATTTTAAGTTAATATTGTGAGTGAACTCACCCTCATGACGTTCCAAACCTGAACAAAACACAAAGATATTTTAAACCAAACAGTTTTGACTCCAAACCAATGACTTCCGTTGTATGGACAAAATTTCTCAAAATGTTCCAAGAAAGAATTTCATACAAGTTTGGAACAACATGAGGATGAGTAAATGATGACAGAATTGCCATATTTAGGTGAATTATCCCTTTAAAAATGTTGAGTTGATATGATTTAAAATCTACAGTCATTGTAACAATTAACTATCTATATTAAGTTACTGTAAGAAAATTTCTTAAGTTGTATCAGCTCTATACAAAGTGTTCCCTTTATTTTAATCTCACATTTCTCAAGCTACTAAATGTGACAACAAAATCAGCAATAGCAATGTAAAAAATGCTGGCAAAACAGTGAAACTAATAATTAATCATGCCCCAGTTCTTGCTGGGAAGAGGTCAAAATGGACTGAACTTCATACACACATACAAAGAGAGAGAGAGAGAGAGAGAGAGAGAGAGAGAGAGAGAGAGAGAGAGAGAGAGAAAGATGGTCCTCACTGCAGAACAAGAGATCCAGGGGGTGAGGTTGGATCCAGATCCAACTCCTCCCACTTTACATATCCCTAAACCTACCCGTCTCCACCCCTGGATCTCGTGTTCTGCTGTGAGGGGCTACTGGGGAAAGGGGGTATCAGTGTATATATATATATATATTTTTTTTTTTTTTTTTTTTTTTTTTTAATTATATATTTAAAACCGGATTTTCTTCTTGTCACTGTAGGAGAGTTTACCAGGAAGGAACTTCACATTTTGGCAGTGGTTTGATGGTGTCATGGAGCTTACTAAAAAACACCTGAAGCCTCACTGGAATGATGGGTAAGAAATGACTTCTGTGAGAACACGCACAAATATAAACATCACACTCCTACAGATTTAACGTTACTGATAACAATTCATCCATGTGTAAAACCTAAAAAACTCTTGTCTTAGTTGCTGCTCAGTCAAAGAACAAACAGACAGAAAAAGAATAAATGCTGTTGCTCCTCAATGCCCTCACAACAATGACATCTCTTACACTGAGAAATGTGCCATTTACGCTGTCTGACTTAGCAGGGTGAATCTCACAAAGAAATAACAGTGACATTTCTTCGTCTTTCCATTATATTCGACTTTCAATGGAAAGTGTACTTAATTGACAGGCAAGAAAATGCCACAATTATTTATGATTTTTGGATGAAATATAAATTTAATATAAATTATTGAAATATAAACTGGGCGCTTCTGATGGTTTTGGTATGTTTTACCTGGCTGCGCTACTAGAAGATAGTAGTCATAATGCAGGGGTGTCCAATCCTGCTCCTGCAGGCCACTCTAACCCCAATTAAACACACCTGAACCAGCTAATCAAGGTCTAGGCATACTAGAAACTTCAAGGCAGGCGTATTGAGGCAAGTGGCCCTCCAGGAATGAGTTTGGAGACCCCTGTCATAATTTATCACATTCTAGTTGCATTCTGGTTCTTTTGTTCCTTTTTTATATATATATATATATAATGGATATATTCATTATGAAGTGCTTCTTTGCCATGGCAACTGGCTGATTGAGAGATAGTGCTGGTTAAGACTATACATTAAGGTATTAAACCATGGATGGATTAACAAAGGAGTAAGATCTGAGAGACCTCTTGAGGGGTTGATAAGATCTAGCTCGCTCGCTCTCTCTTTATTTTCTTATTTTTTTCCTGCGCAATCCCCAGTTGCCCATAACTTGTAATCCTTTGTATGCAAATCATGATAAAACTGAATGGTACACACACGATAACAGCCTCTCTGCCTCTCTGTGTGGAAATGCCCTTTTCTGCATGCATTTGTGTTCACATGTGTTTGTGTGCTTGTACTTCCCAGGGCAATTCTTGGCTTTGTGAATAAACAGCAAGCTCAGGACATGCTGATGTCCAAACCCAACGGAACCTTCCTGTTGCGCTTCAGTGACTCGGAAATTGGTGGCATCACCATAGCCTGGGTGGCAGAGAACCCTAACAAAGCAGGTAAAACCATTACTTTTTAATATTCTGATTTATAATACACTCTTAAAAATAAAAGGTTCTTTATTGGCATCAATGGTTCCATAAAGAACATATGACATCTTTCCATTCCACAAAAGATTCTTTATAGTGGAAAAAGGTTCTTTAGGTTTTTAAAATGTTTTTCACTCTGAAAAAAAACAATGGTTCTTTTGAGAACTGATCACTGAAAGGTTCTTTTGGAACCCCTTTTTTAAGAGTGTAGGGACATTTTATGTGCTGTATTCCAAAAAAATCCCATACAGTGGCTTTAAATGCCCTTACAATATATTTTAAAGCTTCTCCAAAAGAGTATGTGTGTTCTTCACAGGGGAAAGGATGGTGTGGAACCTCATGCCATACACAACCAAAGACTTCTCTATCCGCTCCCTGGCAGATCGCATCAGTGACCTGAATCATCTCCTGTACCTCTATCCCGACCGGCCCAAAGATGAGGTCTTCTCCAAATACTACACCCCTCCTCTTTGTAAGCTTGATCTTTAATTACCTAAAGACTGTTTTCAACATTGATGATAATAAGAACTGTTTTTGAGCATAAGAAACTTCTTTCAAAAACATGAAAACATTTTACCAGTCCCAAACTTTTGAACAGTAGTGTATATTTACTTATTTATTTATTAATATATTTATTCAAAATGACTTATATGCACCACTATTGCATTACATACTGCAAAAACTATATTTTAAAACATTAAGAGAATTTTGAAGAAGATTAAAAGGGTTGAGATTTTTTTAAAAGATTCATTTAAAAGGACAAACTGAAATGATTCATGAAAATGAATTAAACGTACCAACTTGAATACTGTTTTGCAAGTTCAAATCAGAGATACTATTAAAAAATCTGTCGTAACACCTTTATTCTCACAAGTCACAAGACAAGGAAGGATTGTGAAATTAGTATAATGACCCAGACTATAGGAAACTTAATGATCATATTAAAAGCACATTCAATTTCTCACAATATGCACAATGCTGCTTAATACACTGCCTGTGTGGGTGTGTGTGTGGTGTGTGTGTGTGTTATGGGGACAATTTTTGGGTCCCCATGAAGAAAACAGCTCATAAATCATACTAAGTTATGTTTTGAATTTATGAAAATGTAAAATGTAAAAAAATTTAAAAAAATTCTGTGATGGGTAGGTTTAGGGGTAGGGGATAGAATATACAATTCATACAGTATAAAAATCATTATGTCTATGGAATGTCACCAAAAATGTGTGTGTTTGTGTGTGTGTGTGTTTATATTATGGGGTTTAAATGAAAGTGTATCACTCTGGGTAATCTAGTCTGTTTGTCTGTGTGTGTTCTCATTCACATTTGTATTCATGTGTACACAGCAGTGTGAGCCAGTGTTATGTTATGGTTTAGGAATAATCTGTTTATCTTTTCCACCTCTCTAGCTAAAGCTGTGGACGGATACGTCAAACCACAGATCAAACAAGTAGTGCCAGAGTAAGTACACACACACATACACACACCTCTGTGCATGTGTGTTTTTCTGACCTCTCAGTACAGGTCTTTACATCTCTGATATTCAGGAGCTAACCTGTCATCTCAGAGCGGTAAACCTAATTGCACACTTGTATATTAGCACTGGCCTGGCTCAGCGGGCAGTTACAGGTTGCCACGGATACTTGAGACTCTGCTCTCATTCCACTCTTCAGAATATACTTAGCTCAGTTAGCCTCATTAGCAGCATTATTTGTCCATAGGAGGATGACCCCGTCTATCTTGTTAGCAAGCCTTCCACTTCGGTCAAACTCAACAGGGAGTAATACACCATCAGACTTGGATAATTCAGTTCTTCTCATTAGCATTCTGAAGGAGTGATTTAATAAACAAGCTCTTACTTTTTACAAGGGTTACCCTCTGACCGCTAGCACTCAGCTGGAGTCTGTAGCAAGCTGTGAACTAGAGCTGAACAGAATGAATGTCTTTTGTTAATTATTTCTGGAGCTTTCTGACATTTTATTGAGGAAGAGAGTACAAAGATGACAGGAAATGTTACAGGAAGCTGTATCAGTACATATTGTAACACGGACTGGATTCAAACTTGTTTCTCAACATTAGATTAAAAACTTAAACTTTAAAAACGCTATAAATATTTCATGAGTTCAATTGCCCATATCATTTTTAAGCTATTAAGGTTAAATAAATTTGGCTTGTGTCCGCAGTGGAGGGGCTCGAGGAAGCGGCTTCAACTCAAGTTTAGATATACCCCACAGTGGGACTACTAATGCTTGGAAGATGAGCATGGTAGAAAGATGCCTAAATTATGTTGGTGGAGTTGGGGAAATGCCAAAACAGCTGATGCTGGAGCAAGGTGCTGCTTAAATGCTCCAGAAATTAATTGAAAGATTAAATGGGTTCACTCCTCCCAAAATTATGTCTAGGAACTTCACTAAAACATTACAAACGTTGCTTTATCAACTAACTGAAATAAAATCATTTTAAGTCGACATACTAAAATGACGAAAACTAATACTGACATAAAATTAAATAGAAATATAAAAAAAAAAAAAAACTGACAAAACTGAAATGAAAACTGAAAATATAAAAATAAAATAATTCAAAATGTTAATAAATACAATAATAGTATATAAATAATGCTAAAATAACGTGTTATGTTAAATAATTGACTATTTGTGTGTGCATTTCTGTTGACGCAGGTTTGCGACACCTAACCCTGACCCTACAGCAAACCCCACCTACATGGACCATGCGGCTTCTCCAGCTGTCAATCCCCAACATACTTATGGACTCTATCCTCCCATGTGAGTAGTGCACTGATATATGTGTGTTTCTGTCTGTCTCTATGTTTCTGCATCAATGTTGGTATTGTTAAAGTGCCCCTATTATGCTATTTTAAAGCTTCCTAATTTTGTTTTGAAGGTCTCCTACAATAGATTTACATGCATCCGAGGTCAAAAAACACTTGAATTTTTCTCATAATATACATTGCAGCATCACATCTTTTCTCTAAGTGTCTGAAACACTTCGAGCCTGCTCTGATTGGTCAGATGGCCCAGTCTGTTGTGATTGGTCCACCACTTACAGTGTGTGTCAGAAACGTAATGGCCATTACCATATCTGATTTTCAGCTCTGGAGGCTTCCTCAGCACTTGTGATATGAACAGTAATGATGCCGTCGGTTTTGTCGTATCAATTCGAGCCCGAGTCCTGCAAAGTAGATTTGCTTCCGCAGTGCAGAAAACAACGCCTACTCGACATGTCGACAACATGAACCAAACTCTTCCAGGCCTCAGTGTTTGAGGACGGGTCAAAGTAGAGGTTGTTTGCGGGCAGCCAATGAAAACCATTAGCTGGTATTATGCAAATGTGTTACAAACCTACTTAGGTTTGTGCAGGAAGTAAGACTGGAATTAATGACTACTCGTTTAATGCTAAATTGACCCTTTGCCAGGACTTTGATTGACAAGCGATCTAACCAGTCATAACGCCAAATCCACCATTTTGTCCGACAAAGCAGTCAGGGGTGTTAGTAGATTAATGTAGGTGGACTTGAACTTGAAAAATGGTGTGTACTGACATCTTTCCGCGATTGAAACAACATTCCTTCTGATGTTAATTCATGTTTATTTGATGCTATAAATTAACTAGTAGGAAGAGATGATCGGTTCACGAGCCGCTTGATCTGAGGTGCTACAGCGATCTGTCACGACACATTAAAAAGTCACAAAACGGTATTTATTGTTTACATTTCTTTAAAAATTACAAAATTTGAAATTTGAGACTTTGTTTCATATCAAAAGTAACCTGCTCTGTCTTGTCTGTCGACACGTTGTCAGTGTCCTCTTTGCTCTGCGATGTATTTTTCACTGCGTGAGAACATGATGTGTGGCGAGAGAACGGCCTGGCTTGTCGCATGTAGCAACAGTAACTAAAAGGGGCGGGTCTTTGCGAACTGTCAATTTATCATACATTTAGATCTTTGAAACTTTGCAGACCTTCTACATTCACAAACAGCTATATTATAACACTGCATTTTTTTTATAACACTGCACTGAAATTTCTGAAAAAGTGTAATATGGGCACTTTAAGTAAAACTATTAAAAATTGTTTTCATTAATTGAAATAAAGCTGAAATAAAATAAAATATAAATATTAGATGAAAAACTTGCAAATTATTGTCTTGGAAACTAAAGTAAAAAAAAAAATTTGAAGTACTAAAATTGCTAAAACTAAAGCTGAAATAAACTAAAACTAAATATAAATATTCAAAAGCAATAAAAATGACAAAAGCACAAAACAAAATGACTAAAATGAAAACTGAAAATAAAAGCTTATTCAAAATATTACTAAATACTATTAGTTAATTTAATATTTTTGTTAGTTAAGTAATTATGATTTCAGTATGTGTTTAGCACTTTAAAACATTTAAATCAATTCTTCATTTTTTTTCCTTCAAACCAGCACAGAAAATATCTATTGATGTCACCTGGACTAGATAATAACAGCTAATATAGTAAATATTTAATATAATTACCTTCTATAATGTGCTGTATACCATGGAATTGTGTGCGAGTTACCAAGATTCTCTCTCTCTCTCAGTGGTGATCCTATGCTGGACCCTGATGGCGATTTCGATCTGGATGACACCATGGATGTAGCGAGGCATGTAGAGGAACTGCTCCGTCGACCGATGGAGGGCCAGTGGAGCGGCCAGCAGTCATGACCTCTTAACCTTCGTCATCTGTGACTTTTCTCACTTAATAATGTTTTTTTTTTTTTTTAATCACATTTTCTTCTCCTCCTTTGTTTCTGAGTGTGGGTCTTTATGACTTTCGGTTCTTTATCTCTTATTTTTTCCTATCATCATACCTCTTATTTTCCCATCCCTTGTTTCTATAGAAAAGAAAGGAGCTAATGGAAGGAAAAAAATACTATGAGCCTTCCTCTAATAAAATACCACCAAACAGTATTGTAGAAAAAAAGAGAGAGATGCATGCTATCTCTTTTCCTTTGTGCGTGTGTTGTTTTTGTTGTTGTTGTTGTTGTTATTTTTCAAATTGACTTTTCACAGAACAAAAGGTCTGTGAAACCCTTAAACCGAAATGTACTACTGTAAGAATCATTTTAATTTTTTTTTCCTTTCAAACTGTTTTATGGTTGTCATTTTATTTTGGGGGTGTTCAGATATCTATTGCATCTGAAGTAAATGCATATTGTCCTTTGCACTCTTAAACGAATGCTTTCTTGCCGACGACGACAACATTATTGTTACCATGGCAATTGCAATGTATTGCTTCTGTACACTAAAGAGTGTTTAGGTTGCAAGGCTGTTCAGTGCACCTACATGAGCACCGACAGGCTGAATGGGTCTTATCATCCCTTTACCGTCTGTATTTAATCTGAACCGTGTTACACCCGCATCCAACCCAGCAGCACACAACCTGTCACTCACTTCATTGAAACTGAGGCACATGTTGGAAACGCACATACACCCGCTCTCATCCGTCCCACGAAAACTGATGGAAACACATTGGGGAGAGAGAGGTCAGCTGACCATCTCGGCTCACACTACACTACACAGGCCATCACCGCCTCTCTCTGTCTCTCTCCAGCGCAACAGGTGATGACCTCATCTGTTCTCATGCTTTCCTCCCAGAACGTGCAAAACAAGAGAACCTGTTGTCATGGTTACACATGCTGCTCGTATGCTCTTAACTGGCCATCCTATAGGTTAGCTTGTTCCCAACCGGCACCTTTTTTCTCTCATACTCGTACGCCTGCACAAAAGCCTTGCCCACTCAGGACATTGACGTTGAGTTGATGTAAAACACAAATAATAAATAAATAAGAAACCAACGAATTGAAAAGAAAGTACCTATATCCAGAATATATGAATTTATTTTTTTGTTAACATATTTCTATTTTATTACTGTAGGACGCTAGATGGCTCCGTCCGTCTGTGTAGTGCAAAATGCTGTGTCCCATTCTCAGTAAAAGCCCTGACGTACTGATCCAAAATCAGTTTCTGCCATCCCCAAAACCTTTATTGGCATAAAGGGGCTGGTCGCTGTCATTTCTGTAGTTTCACTTCAAATCTCAGCTGAGTTTTCGCATGGAAGAAAAAGCCAAACAGCGAAGTTAACGTGAAGAGACTGTGTGCTTACTGTATGTTAATTGCAAACCTGACTTATGACGCCCACTTTTAGATGCCTGTATCTTGTTCATTCTCAAATGATGGTTTGTTTCTTCTCAGTGAATGTTTTTTATTTTTTAAGTTTTGCTTTTTCTTCCCACCTCTATTTCTCTGACATGGCAGAGCCGCATAAGAAGTTGTGATTTTTCTTCATCTTTTTTTATTGTCTTTGTTTTCAAAGTGATCTGTCATGTTGTTGTTTCACACTGTAGGTGTCAATGTGTGTGTGTGTGTGTGTGTGTGTGTGAGAGAGTGTGTGTGTGGGCATGTTCAGCTCTGCTCTGTGTTCGTCATATGTTTGTGGTTTGGCTGTAGAGAAGAGGAATTGAATTGACAATAAAGTTTTTTTTTTTAATACTTTGGGCTCCAGCACAAGTGGTGTGAGCACTTTTTTTGTGAGAATGAAATGAACTTGGGTTCATAATTGGTGCGATTATCATTTGGTGCACCCTGACATTTTAAAATTATAAACCATTTTTTTGCCTTTCAGTCTGGATCTTTCAGCGCTTTCTGAAAGACTGACTTGGGAGCACATTAATCATTGTGTACTTTGCAACCACTCTTCCTAACAGAATGTTTCTGAGGAAAATGCATTTTTAGAGTTTGTCTTTTTCTTTATAAACTAAAAACAGGCCATCCCTTTTATGGGCTCCAGTTGTGGGACTCTTCAAGCTGGGAAGTGGTTTTCTGCAAGAATATAATAAAATATTCAACATTCAGCGGACCAAGCATAAAAGTTATAGAATCTGTCAGTGAAAACAAATTTGATTGACTTCAAATATGTAAATGGAAAAGACATTACAACCCTGATTTTTAGAGATGTTTTCCTGACTTTGAAGGTTCCCATAATGGTGTGTCATGATGCTGCATCAATGTCCCACTGCAAGAATGGATGTCGAGTGTGAACATGAATCAACATGCAACATCTGCACTGTCAATTTTGCCAAATCTGAGCCATTCTCTCACACTCAGCATGAAGGTCATCATGTGTATGCATGAAAGAACGCACGCAATGACACACAATGAAAATAGTCTTACCTATTATCTATTTTATTATCTGACAGTGAAACACAAGGTTGTCTCTGGTTTTGGCAGTTGGGGTCCTAATATGAATTGTAGCCTACAATATAAATACAAAAGAGTTTACAAGTTTCGGTACTGATAAAAGTTAAATTAAGTTAGTTGGTATGTATAAATATATAGTGTAGCCTATAAATAAAACTTTAAATGCAATAGCTAGCAATCAAAAGTAGCTTTCGTCGGGGAGGTAGGTAACATATAACAGCAGCGCCATCTTTGCTTTTTAAAGGTGCAATATGTAAAATTTTCTGTCCGCTAGAGGTCGCTAGAGGCCTATTCAACAGCTTGATGACGGCAAGTTTGAGCGCGGAATCTTGGGACATGTGGTCTTCACCTCACAGCCGGTGGAAAACAATTGGGATAGGACTCGGGCAGAAATCATGTTCATGGATGCGATTATTAACGTTACTGTAGTATGAAGCAGAGCAGGACCGAGTGTTGTGGGAGCTGAACGAGGCCACTGGAGCGATTGCAGTCGCCGGTGCCGCTTCCGCTTTTCCGGTCATGAGTATGAGGTATCACAGCTCTGTTTATCATATTAGATACATTTAAGTGTGTTGAAAATGATGTTATACAACGTTACTCTCTGCGTTCGCTCGGTGGCTGCTGTGAGACACTTGTTGCACACTGCAGTAAGCTAGATTCGTATTAGAATATCATATTAAATGCTGGATGGCTTGTGTTGATAAATGGCGTGCAATTAATTTTAAAACGTACTGTATGATGGAGAAAATTCTGTATTACTGTTGCTAAAAATAAAGCTGCATCTGATTATGCTATGTTAGCTACTTCACAAAATAGTGTTTTTCTCTGAGGCATGGTAAAGCATGGTACTCGCAAAAAATCAAGAAAATTAGATTTAAACAATAAGACTAAACGTGTTGAACTATATAACAATAATTAGTTTTTCTGTCTATAAATATATCAAAACAGTTGCTTCCTTGTCTATCTTTTGTGTTTCCATGGTTTCTACAAAATAAAACCGGAACCGAGGGCAACGTGTATGACGCGATTCACAGGCGACTCCTCACACGTCCCGGAGCCTTGGTTAAAATTGCAATTTTCTAACGATTTACAAATAGTTGCAAACATTTGGGATATTTTAAGTACTCAAGTGAACAAAATATATAACACTGGCCTAGTGGTTTTTGGATATTTTACTGCAAAATTATTACATATTGCACCTTTAATTTAACGGAATGAAAGCGAGGCTGAGGACTAGGCCTACAGTACATCTCTTCAGTGTACTGTAGTAGAATACCATTATTTAATGTGTTTTTGGATTGTTCTGCTGACGAAACACTGCGAAAAAATATATTTCAAAGAAATTTCCGGAGACAAAATACAACATGAGCTGTGGAAAATTATAAGTGATATAATTTAGGAGCTTTTTACAGCTTTTTACAGCGGATGCCATTGAAAACACGGTAAGTCCCAGAGCCTCGCTTTCATTCATACATGTCATGGCGCTGTTTCGTGAAACGTCGACAAAACAATAGTGTCATACTCATCCTTTATCACTTTTTTCTATTTTTTTTGTTTTTGTTTTACATAACAATAACGGAAGTGTTTTGTTTAAAAAGTCTTGAAGCTTCGCTAACTTAACTAACGTCGTCGGATCACGCACAAATCATATTTACATTTAATCGTTTAAAATATATCTATATAAGCCGAAATTCCTTTAAAAATAACAGTCAGCCCCAAATGAAAGCGAATAAATCCCACGATACATGCAACATTAATGGTCTTTACAAGTGCTTATAGCCTACGGTAAGTGCAAATATTTTCTATTAATTTTATAAATTGTTGTATAGCCTACACATTTGCCTTTCCTTCTATGTAATTCACAGGATAACACAAATGCAGATTTGCAATTTATTCATTGAGTCGGACTCACGTTCCCTTGAAATGAAGTAAACTTGCCCCCTCTTTTGGTCAAAGTGGATACAAACAATTCTAATGAAAAGCCCTCAACCGCAGCGAGAGAACGAATCAACAAACTTAAATGAGCGTATAAGCTCAAACCTTCTCTCCTCTCAGGGAAATGGTTACCCTTTCAGGCATGGTTTATAAAAACAATATGTAAGTTTGCCGTCAGGCAGTAGCACTTGTTTTATGTTCTAATTGCAAAGAGAATATTGCTTGAAGAAAGAGCTCATCTGTTGCTTGGATACGGAAATCTGTGCTTAATAGAGCCATAAATAGAACCTGAACCATAAGTTAGATCAGAGTCAACTGATCCGTTTGACCTGATGGAGAATCCGGTATTGTGAATCAAATAAATTCAAGCACGCAGAAAAGGCATTTAACTATGATTGGGTTAAATATTAAAGTACTTTCTGAAACAATTAGTGCCACTATATTATCTGCATTAAATATATTTGATACATCAATTACCATTACATCTTGAATGATTTTAAACAATCTGAAATAGGACATAGCTACCGTGGACATATTAACTTTATATCAAGCTAAATATAATTATACTGACTAACCCAAATGTTATCCCTGAAAGCAAATTTCTTGCATTTTCAGAATTTTACCTGACTTGAGAATCATTGTTTTTTATTAGTTTTCAAATCTCAACTTCTATCATATGAAATGGAAATTTATTACCAACAAACACGTTTTCTTAGCAATATTGTTTTAATTAGTAATCAATTTCTACATTTCAATTTCTATCATGTCTTTTTAAATATAACAAACGTCAGTTCCTTATCATGCAGCAAGAAGTGACATAATTTTTTGAGGGAAAACAAGTGTCAATATTAGTATTAGCAATGGATTCTCTGAATTCTGTGATGTTTTGTGGCATAGGTTGGTTTGTTTAAAATAATATAAAAATTTATAATAATATAAAGTATATTTATAATAATATCAAAATATCAAAAATAGCTAATGTAAGCTACAACTCTCAAACCCTTACTGAGCAATGACAAACTATAGCTCTTTATCTCAATCCTTTGGTCTAAAACCTGTTCATTTACTTGTTCTTGTGTAAATAATCAACTAATAATCAATAAAGTTTATCAGCTTTACCAGACCATAATCCGTATATATAATACATATAATATTCATTTTTAGAAATGACAGACTTATAAAAGGATACTACATAATATGAATAACCCTCATACCATTTGAGAAATAATTTATTTTTATCTACCGTGGCGCGATATATTGCCTGTAAGCCCCAAATTATTCATACCCAGGCAAAATTTTGCGTTAAAGTGAATTTTAATTTGGTGTTCCATGTCTAAAATTATACATATCCCAGATCTTATCGCAAAATTCATCATTCTAAATGCTCCTGGTAACTTCTAGCATGTTGTAGAGCATTCTGATCAGAACAGCTGATACATCTGTTTGCAGTCAGTTTCTGGTCAATTGAAAGTCATGGTTTAAACCAAGGAGCTTTGTGAGGACCTCCTGTTGTTCATTGTGGATGCTCAGAAGAAAGGGAAAGGCTACAAAGGTATTTCCATGTTTTCAATAACCAGTGGCCACTGTGCAAAGCATTATTAGAAAGTTCACGGATACATAATGCTTTGGGGGGTGTTTTTCAGCAAATGGGCCAGGCAACCTTGTAAAAATAAATGGCATCATTAAAAAAGAAGACTACATTAAGATTCTGGAGCAAAACATCAAACAGTCTGCAGAAAAACCTGGCCCTCAGGATGCAGTGGACCTTCCAAACAAGATAACGATCCAAAACACACAAAAAAGGTCAAGAAATGGTTGGCAGAGAACAATATCAATGTTTTGGAGTGTCCAAGCCAGAGTCCAGATCTGAATCCAATTGAGAATTTGTGGAGGGAACCGAAGACCAGAGTGATGGCAGAGAAGACTTCCAACATCGAGGACCTGGAGATCTATGCAAAAGAGGAGTGGTCCCTCAGTGGAAATGTGCAAAAAACTTGTCACCAATTATAAAAACCGTTTGACAACTGTGATGAAAAATAAAGGTTTTGCCACTGATTATTGAGAAAGGGTATGGATAACTGTGGACATGGAATGTTTTGTCAAAATGAAAGCTAATATTCTTCGTTAATATCTCTAACACAGTGTCTTACTTTCTTTTGTCACATTTTTGTGTCATTTCCAGCCAGAAGATGCCTATTTGTCAAATAAAAATTCACCATAATTAAAAATTTGGCTTGGGTATGAATAATACTAGTATATATGAACAATAATATAGGCTATATAATATGCCACACGATGATATTGTGGACAATGGTAAGAAATTAATAGCCTATAAAGATTTGCTAAAAGAGATTAAAGTGACTTTCTCTCTTTATTTTTTCCTATCTGCCTTATTCAAATGGGTGAATGCTGTGCATATACGCCTTTTTACCACCAGATGTCGCTGAAACATTACTTGAGTGTGAACTGATAATATTCGTTAAATTTCATGAGCTGTAGCCGTTCAGCGTCTACCAGCAAAAGAATGATCGCATATTCTTGTACCAATCAAATTAATATCTAAATATAAAATATTTGAAGATTGCTTAGGGTTATAAAGTTTCTTTGTTATTCTGACGTCTCCTCGTTTATTTATTTTTCCTCTCAGAGTTTTGCTAGATTTCCAAGGACAGATTTGTGAAAGATTGTGTTGCTTTCGATTCCTCATTCTGTGATGAGCAGATGACACTAACAGGAAATTACAGTTTCTCTCACAACGTTCTTTCTTTTCCACTTTTGCTTTTCAGTAGTACAGTTCATTTGATCAGTTAAAGGCACAATATGTATGATTTTTGGATTAAAATATCCAAAAACCATTAGAACGATGTTATATAATTGTTGACTTGTGTACTTACATTATCCCAAATTTTTTCCAAAATGTTTAAATCCAGAGAAGTAAGCAATTTTAACTAGGACACGGACCCATACCCGTGTTACCCTCGATTTTTTTATTTTGTCAAAACCATGGAAACACCAAAGACGCTTTAATATATTATGTGTTTTATTAAACAGGTGAGCAACTGTTTGGACACATTCATTGACAGAAAACTAATAATTGTTATATAACTCAACACCGTAGGCCTAAGTCTTATTGTTTAAATCTCATTTTCTTGATTTACCACAAGTACCATGTTTTACCATGCCTAATATAGATCTAGCCTACTGCAGTGTGCAGTAAGTGTCTCGTAGTAGCCACTGAGCGAACGCAGAGTAGCACTATAACAACACACAAATGTATCTAATATGATAAAACAGCTATGTGTGTTACCCCACATACACATTAGGGCTGGGACAATAAATCGATTCATCTCGATTCGTGGATCAATTCTGAGATTTTCCGAATGCGTCGCGATTCTCTCTTGAATTAATTCTGAGCTTAGTTTTAAACAACAGATGGCGCTCTAGGCTAGTTTTTAACTGCACGCTCAAATGCTTACGAAGAAGAGTGCTTATGCCTTTGGCCATGTACTTGTACCTCAGAATGCTTTTGTGACGCAAGATTAATGTAAGTTGTAAACAACTTATTATTTTTATTAAAGATACACTATGTAAAATTTTGGCCTTCTAGCGGTTAAAAAACAAAACATTTTGTGAAAGAACATTCCACTTTCAAGGGCCAGAAAGGTTGTAAAGACATTGTTAAAATAGTCCATGTGACTACAGTTGTTCAACCTTAATGTTTTGAAGCGACGAGAATACTTTTTGTGTGCAAAAAAAACAAACAAAAATAATGACTTTATTCAACAATTGCTTCTCTTCCATGTCAGTCTCCTACGCTGTTTACATGGTATAGACAGTGCAGCGCTTCCGGGTTCAACGTCAGAGCGCTCTCTCAGTATTTGCCGGCTCCTGCATCAACATCACACGCATGCATCGTGCTGCTCACGTGAACAGCGTCGGCCAATACTGAGCCGGCGTCCTGACTTAAAATGGGAACCGCTGGACTGTGTGTACAACATAAATAGCGTAGGAAACTGACATGGAAGAGAAGAAATTGTTGAATAAAGTCATTATTTTTGTTTGTCACATGGACTATTTTAACAATGTCTTTACTACCTTTCTGGGCCTTGAAAGTGGCAATAACGTTGCGGTCTGTTGAAGGCCAAAAAGCTCACAGATTTCATCAAAAATATCTTAATTTGTGTTCTAAAGTTGAACCATAGATTGTAAAAAAAAAAGATGGATGACGCACCTTCACTCTCTTCCATTACAGAAAAGTGAAGCCGCCAGTGTCCCAATATGGCACTGACATCTTGCGCTGAATCAGGGCAGCTGAGTCACACTCCTGTTTTTATAGGATCAAAGTAACTAACAAAAACAAAACTTATTTAAAAAAATGAACACTTGAACTTACATCAGCGTGGTAAAAACTACCTAAAACGACAGAAACCATCTTTGGAAAAAAATTTATTTGAAGTGTAATTTATTTGTTTAGTTTGTCTCACGTCCTATAAAGATTACATGGAGAGGGCGGGTTTATGACCTATACTGGGAACAGCCACGTGGGGGCGATGGAAACGTTTTGGCAAATTTGTCTTCACTTTTCAGGACTTGTGCGGCACACTTGAGATGAACGAAGGTCTTACATGTTTGGAACACATGAGGGTGAGTAATTAATGATGCGTTTTCGCTCAAACTGACCTTTTGTATTTGCGCATCACTTTCTGTTTGTTTGCGAGTCGAGTTTTCCTTTGCAAAGCAGATCGTGTTTGTTTGCAAAATGCTGGATTTGTTTGTTTAATTTTGGTACAATATTAACTCCATAGATTTTTCATTTTTGGGTGAACTAACCCTTTAAGAGAAATAACCAGTTTAGATGGAAAGGATCTCAAGCCTTGAAATAAATTCCAGAACAGCGCTAAAACAACCATAATGAAATGGCCCTTCACAGTAGACCATGTTTTACAATCTTAGAGTGCTACATGTGGCAATTTATCTGTTCAATAAAATAGCTTACTCACCCGCTTTTACAACATTTCAAATCCCCCAGTTCTCGCCATCTCCCAAAAGCCAAGCCGATCTTGATTCTCATTTTATGTCAACTTTAAGCCACTTTTCTCTTTCTACGGATATGAGGAAGCACTCATGGGAGTGTGATGTACACAATTTTGCGTGAAAATCATCCCGCTGGGTATAAAATATAAACACTTACAATAGGCTTACCATAGTAAATTAGGGTCAGACAAAAACACATTTTGGAATTAAGATTGATGGTGTATTGACTCATTATTTAACTTTTGTTAATTTTGAAGAAAAAAAAAGTTATATAGTGCACCTTTAATATTAGGCTTTATGTATATGTTGTGCATTTTAGACTTAAATTGACTCATTGATGTGTAGTTGTAGTTTATCAATCTGTGGATTTTTTTTTTTTTTGATCATATGATTTTCATACGTAAATGTTTAGTGTTGTATTTGAATGAGTCTTTGCATGACAGGTTCAGGGTGGCATTTATCAGCACATTTCAGCCCTTTACCACCTCCTCTCCATCAAAAAACAATCATTTCAGTTACGCAGACACTTTTAAATAACCTTTTTAAAATGAAGAGTCTTCTTGTGTCATTGTTCATTTTATAGTTTACATTTTTTTAGCAACAATTCAAATTTCATCACATTTTAAACAGCAATACCCCTTGCAAAGTTAAGTGTTTTAGGTCTGATTTTGTATCAGTTGCATGAGGTTGTGGAAAAGGGATTTAGATTTGTACATTTTTTACTTTGAAAAGTGGATTTTTGTTGTGTACATTATGTATTTTCCACATTAAAGGCCCTGTCCCAAATAGAACCTTAAGCATGAGCTTGCAGCCTGTCGTTTTCACAGGAAGATCCAGCTATGGCATTTTGATTAAATATTACAAGGTCAAAACTAGAGTTGTCAAAAGTACCGACTTCGGTACCAATCAGTACTGAGATTTTAAAAATGTGACGCTTTGAGCGGTGTTGAGCGGATTCGTAAACACCTCTGATTGGCCATTGTGTTCACGCGCTCATCGGATATGTCTGTGATTGGCTACAATGATCAACGCACGGGAGTGTTTGAATTTGAAAGCAGGAGCATTTGAAAGCAGGCATCTATCAGCGGACTGGTCCGCGATAGACACCTGCTTTCAAACGCTCCCGTGTGTATCTGTATAAGTGCTCAATGAAGAGTGTCACTGATTATTTACAACGTTTTTGAAGCGCTGATCATTGAAGCCAATCACATACATATCCAATGAGCGCATCAACACAATGGCCAATCAGAGGTGTTTATGAATCCGCACAACAGCGCTCAAAGTGTCACAATTTTTAAATTTCAGTACTGACTTGGTACTGAAGACAGTACTTTTGACAACCGCAATAAGATTCATAACATGCATTTAAAAAAAAAAAAGATAGGGTGAATTTTCATTTTATGCCGACTTTAACTTGTTGTCCTCACTTGCTGTGTGATTACAAATAGCCTGATGTCACTATTAAATGGCACCTATTATGCAAAATTCACTTTTGCATGATGTTTGAACATAAATATGTGTTGGCAGTGTGTACACAACCACCCAATAATGAAAAAATCCACCCACTCATTTTTTTTATCCTCATAAATTATAAGAACCCTGACCCCACCCTGAGTTGTACACTGTCCGCCATTTTCTCCAGGCCATAGCAGCTGTAGCGACAACAAGGTCTCGTAAACAACTAAGGTGTTTTGTTGTTGGATATAAGAGTGAACATATGACTTCATGTACTCTCGACATCAGAGCCACAGTGGATTCGTTTTGTTTTTGAAGAGAATGCGCCCCCACATACCTAAATTCATTTACGTCTGCGCAAATCATTTTACACCAGACTGCCTTGTGAACGAGGGTTAATACAAAGGCACGATAGAAAACAGGTTGTGCTAAAAAGTTGTTACTCAATGATGGAGCTGTACCAACTGTTCGTGATCCAGCTTATAGTCTCCGGAGCGATACAGCAATAATGAAAGGGATAGGGCACACTTTATTACAGTTGTTTTATGGATAAAAAGTTTACAAGTTTATTAAGAACCCCCGGAAAAGGCATAAGATCTGAATATATTTGTTTACTGTTAGTTGTAAAGTGTTTTTGTGTAATTCGCCGTGTATGTTGATGATAATGCAAGGGAGAGAGAGAGTTTATGCGTACTTCTTGTACTGCATTTTATTCAGCTCTTACTGTGATTTTCTGGAGTGAAAATGGACGCTTTATCTTTTGTGTGATGTACAATAAATTATATAAAACTCATCAGTAAAGGGTCCACTACAACAGGCTTGTACTAATATGGATAAAAGCAAGATGACAACATAATTTATAACCGTAATTAAACTAAACTATACCTGTTCTATCTCCATGCAGCATATATTCTCTTGCTCTGTAGGCATCATTGTCCGACTGACAATGAACACCGCTGCCGACAGTTTCGGACATTTTCAGTGCATGAGATTGTCCTGTTTGTTTGTTGCATGAGCTCTTGAGGCCCCACCCTCTTCTTAAAAGGGGGCCGGTAGCAGCAGCTCATTTGCATTTAAAGGGACACACACAAAAACAGCGTGTTTTTGCTCACCCCAAAAAGTGGCAATTTTAACATACTATAAAAAATTATCTGTGATTTAATTAACACAGGAAATCACTGCTATTGTATCAAAGATGTGTGAGATAACATTTAAAGGTTCAGACTAAACATTTTCCGAGGCAAATGGAGAAAAATTGTAGTGTTATCTCTGCTCTGTCCCTACCCGACATCTCTACTCTCTATCTAAAGTTATGCTTAAGAGCAAAATCCCTTCAGACCATACTGTGGCCTGCTGGAGGCAAATCTATACTACGAGATGTTTTCTTTCATTCTCCTCAATCAAAAACGAGTGTGGTTCTGTCTGTCTGTCTGTCTGTCATAAACTTCCTGGTTTTCTCTCTCCAGTCTCCCTTCATCAGTCCCTCTTCAGTATTCTCACACCAAGACATCCACATCATTCAATAAATCACTGCATTTCTTAGATAACTCCTAATGAATCTGTACACTGAATGATGGTGGGGGTGGAGTGTCATCTGCAAGGACGTTTTGGGGTCATGGCAAGGCTGGTGTCCTCATTCAGCACTAGAGAAAGAAAAAAAATGGATGAAACCAAAGAATTTTTCAGCCTTATTAGAACAGAAGGGCTTCATTGTGAAAGGAAACATGACGTCAAACCCTGGCCAGAAAATAGTTTCTCAGAAGATATGGATTCCAGGCAGTGTTTTGATGGCATCAACTGATTGTGCTGAGGGAATTATGGGCTTTTGTTCTTGAGGCAATTCCTCATCCATCACCCCAATGTCTTAGTCTGACAATAAATAAATGATACACTTGTCTTTCATCATCTTCCAAAGCACAAGAACATCAGATCTCCTGTATGCTAAAAGCTGATGTTATACATTCCTCAACTCCAACAGTTGATGACTTTGCCACATTCTTCATAAATAAAGCAACAGCCTTCAGCGGCCAGTTCTTCACACCACAGCAAACACACTCTCCCCTCCTTCTCTCCACTCTTGGAGGCAGAAGTCTCCAAACTCATCCTTTCCAATCACCCTACTACATGTCCGCTTGATCCTATCCCCACTCATCTCCTTCAAGCCATTTCTTCTTTAGTTGTATCTGCACTCGCTCAAATCATCAACACCTCTCTTCACACTGGTTTTCCCCCAGCATTTAAGCAGGCTCGGATAACCCCACTGCTTAAGAAACCCACTCTAAATCGAGCACTTTTAGAAAACTACCTTCCATTTATTGCTAAGACACTTGAGTGAGTCATGTTTAACAAAGTCTCTACCTTTCTCACACAGAACAAACTCCCGAACAACCAGTCTGGCTTCAAAAGTGTTCACTCAACCAAGACTGCCTTGTTATTGAAGCTCTAAGACTGGCAAGAGAAGCTTCCAAAACATTAGTACTTATCTTGCCGGATTTGTCTGATGCTTTTGACATGGTTAACAACCAGATCCTCCTGTTAACCCTTATGACAATGGGCATCTCAGGGACTGCACTCCAGTGGTTCAAGTTGTACCTATCATAGAGGTTCTTCAGGGTGTCTTGGAAGGGTGAAGTGTTTAAGTCGCAACATCTAGCTACTAGGGTGCCTCAGGGCTCAGTGCTTGGACCACTTCTCTTCTCCATCTACATGACATCACTAGGATCTGTCATTCAGAAAAATTTTCCCATCACTGCTATCCTGATATCACACAACTCTACCTCTCATACCAGCCAGATGATTCGATGGTAGCTGCTCCCATCTCAGCCTGCCTGACAGACATTTCGTACTGGGTGAAGGATCACCACCTTCAACTCAACCTTGCAAAGACAGAAGTGCTTGTGATCTCGGCCAACCCAACACAACTTCTCCATTCAGCTAGGTTTGTCATCCATAACCCCTTCCAGGACAGCTAGGAACCTCTAAGTTGTGATTGATGATCAGTTAAACTTCAACGACCACATTGCTAGAATGCAGATTTGCCTTATACAACATTAGGAAGATCAGTCCCTTCCTATCGAAGCATGCTACACAACTCCTTGACCAAGCTCTTGTTCTATCCAGACTGGACTATTGTAATGCTCTCTTGGCAGGCCGTCCACCATGTACTGTTAAACCTCTACAACTGATCCAGAATGCAGCTGGTCTTTAATGAGCTGAAGAGAGTGCACGTCACACCTCGCTTCATCAATTTGCACTGGTAGCCAGTAGCCGCTTGCATCAAATTCAAAGCAGTGCTGTTTGCCTACAGAACGACTACTGGCTCTGTGCCCCCATACCTAAACTCACTACTTCTTATGTGCCCTCCAGAAGCTTGCGTTCTGCAAGTGAACGAAAAGAGGCACAAAATCACTTTCACTGACCTTTACATGGACTGTTCCCTGCTGATGGAATGACCTACCTAACTCAACCCAAGCAGCTTTAGCCACTTTCAAGAAATGGCTAATGACGCAACTTTTTCGTCAACACCTGACCACTACCACTATTCTATTATATTTCCATTCTATAAATTAAAAAAATCAAAAAAAAAACCTTCACTGTAAAATGTTTATTGTCAAATTAACAGTAACTTACTGGCAACAATTATCCAGTAGTTACTGTATTTCATACCACAGTAAAATTAACTGTAAAAAATAACTACAGTAGTTTTAATCATACTGTAAAATAAAGTACAGCATTAAGTATATGCTTAAAACTACTGTGGTTATTTTTACAGTTAATTTTTGTTATTATTTATTTATTATAATTTTACTGTTATATATTCAATAACACTTCAACAAGTTATTACTTCACATCAACTTTATTTAGGCCCAATCCCAATTCTCTTTTATAACCCTTCGCCCTTTCCCTTGCCCCTTCAAACAGAGTGGCAAGGTGGAGGGGTGAAAATATTCCCCTAAGAAATGGGACACCACTACTACACCATTACACACATCATCATACCTAGTTTCTTTTATTAGTGTCCTGTAACATTTAACCAGTATGAACAGCAATAAAGTGCGCATATCAACAGAAATCAGGTGCGAGCACATTTAACAGATTACTCACTCCCTACGTTTTGCGCTGTATTTTGGACTTAAGAAAACAGCGCTCGGTTTCAGTTCGAAAACGTATGAGCCTTCAGTTTCTCAAGACGATACAGAATGATACAGAATGTACAAGACTGGTGGAGCCGCTCTTCCATTGGGCCAAGTTTCATTTCATTCCAAGCCGGCCGGTATGGATATGGTTTCGTTTTCTACTGTGGTGCTGCGATAACGGAGCTCTTTGCAATGTAATACAAACGAGTCAGTTGTTTCCTTGGTAACGCAAGAGTTTACAGACGATACAATATGTAAATAGTGACTGCGCTATGAAGGATGACAGATATTTTTTTTAACTGTATTATTCATTTGTGTTCACATCATTCAAATAGCGCTTTTAGCAAGCTACGGAGAAACTGGCAGCCAGGTAACACACAAGTGATCGATCCTGTGTGGAAACATCACTTCCATGATCACTACACGCATTCTAGCAGCACGGTAGTCGGTGTATGCAGGAAAATTTCTCATACCCTTCGTTCGAAGTGTGGTCCCGAAAAATCTTCGTTTGAAGGGCTATCTGGCCCTTCCCCTTACCCCTACCACTCCAGCCAAAAGAGAATCGAGACACCCCTACCCCTTCACGTGAACGCGCAAAACGAAGGGGTAGAATTGGGATTGGGCCTTACTGTATGTTTCATCTTTTACATTTCATAGCTGAACTTCAGTACAGATTTACCAGCATATTAATTTCATCAATTAACAAAATACAATTAAAGTGATACCATGAAAATCACAGTAACACATTGTACCAGTGGAAAATAAATGTTGGAAATATAAAAATAAAAGTTTGAAGAGTTAAAGTACTTAATTAGTAGCAGTGTACAACAATAACCAGCTAATACATATCATCTTACATCTTAAAACCACATGCTATAAAGAAAAGGGTCTTCTTTATTGCGACGACTCTCCCCCCGTCTCATGATGGTTCAGCCGGTCTCTGCCAGCGCGGCTTAACAGGGAAATGAGCACCTGCTTCGATTGTTCTTACGGACATTTATAAACTCAAACGTATTTATACCTTGCAAACAATATTGGTACAAAACAAAACAAGGCGATTACATGCGTTTTTTCACGTAGTAGGCTTTTTGTCTTTACAACGGCTCTTCCCGCCTGTCTCAAGTTGGTTCAGCCGGTCTCTGCCAGCGCTGGCGCCGCTGCAGGAGGAAAGAGCTACTTAGTGCGGCTTAACAGGGAAATGAGCACCCGCTTCGATGTTCTTACGGACATTTATAAACTCAAACAAATTTACGCCTTGCAAACAATATTGGTACAAAACAAAACAAAACAAGGTGATTACATGCGTTTTAAAGCTGACCTACCAATTTCACGTAGTAGGCTTTTTGTCTTCACAACGGCTCGCGATGGTCCAGCCGGTCTGCCAGCGCTGCTGCAGGAGCAAAACGTCTCAGGTTACGCATGTAACCATGGTTCCCTGAGAACAGGGAACGAGACGCTGCATCCAAAGTGCTAGGGGAACGCCTTCGTGTGAACCTGTGTCTGAAACACATATCCAATCTCGGGCAATATCATATTGACCGGCGACAGCCCATGACATCATAACAATGCAACCCGCGTATATAAGGGGTGCCCAAACAACATGTCATCCTCTTATCGTCTGAAGGGACTGTAAGCAGGCGGGCCCCGAGGCATGGCTAAGAGACGCAGCGTCTCGTTCCCTGTTCTCAGGGAACCATGGTTACATGCGTAACCTGAGACGTTCCCTTTCGAAAGGGAACTCGCGCTGTGTCCAAAGCGCTATGGGAACAATATACCAACGCCGCCATGCTGAGGGGAGTGCATGCCACGCATGGCAGTGACAACTGTCAGAATCCAGCAAATTCAAATGAAATGCCAGACCCCCTCACCCTACGGGTCACAAATGAACTGTCAGTGACAGCGCTCCCAGCGGTCAAAGCCTCAGCTACAAGCCTCAAAGCGGCCTCCATATATTACACATGAAGGCCTGCCAAGGCCGCACAAAGGAACCAACCACTTCAAAGGAAAGGGGTCCCTTTAAGGAACCCCAGCCAGTCACTTCTCAGGGGAACACAATCAACCCCGAATGCCACCAGGGAGGCTGACCTGGCTTCTAGCTGAACTAGTAACCTAGTCTGCCAACAACCTGTCTGTTTCCTCAGAAACAGAGTCTCTAGACACAGAAGTCTCACGAAGGGACATCCAGAAAGAGGGACTGCAGAAAGGGCAGTAGACCATCTCAGACTGGATCTTAGAGACGGGCGTCCTGGAGAGCAGGACTCAGCGAAGTGCTATCGACCCTTGCAAGCGAGGGGAGTCACTCTGCTCGATCCTAGGATCTACAAAGCACCTATGTTTCAAGGCGCTAAGGAGGCCGTGCACTCTAAAAAGGAACCCTCGCGAGGGGAATGCTCACAGCCTAAGGGCTGATCTAACTGGGAGGGTTCGAGGGAAAGGCACGCATCTCAATGGCAAACGTTCACTGGCTGACTGTGGCCACTGCTAGCTGCCATACACCTACTTATTAGTGGCTGGCTCTCAGAGAGGCCTGTTAAGGCCTGCTGCCCGAAACTAGCTGCTAAGGCCAGCATCCTGATAGCAAATAGCTAGCTAGCTGTCCAAAGCCTACACCTTGGGCTCACCCACAGGGAGGCCTGCTGTCTTCCAGAGCGGCCTGCTAAGGCCAACAAGCTGAAAACAAGCAACAGCTGGATGCCAGACCTGCTAAGGCCTGCCATCTGAAGCAATTCCACTTCTAAGTGGATAAAACGTTCTAAAAATACCCGCACAAAAGGGAGCTCGCTCACAGGGAGGCCTCTTAAGGCCTACTCATTCAAAAGCAAAGTATTGCTAGCTGAGCTTTCACATACTAAACTGCTGGGGACTCGCTCACAGGGAGGCCTGTTAAGGCCAGCTACCCGGAGCGTGTCTTGGTGCTACAACATCCACACTAATGGGGCTGACCACAGAGAAGCCTGCTAAGGCTTACTATCTGATGGCATAAGAAATAGCTACCAGAAAACCCATTTACTGGGGCTGCTAACAGGGAGGCCTGCTAAGGCCAGCTACCTGACAGCACATGTGCTGGCTGCTAGGGGCCCAACATGGTGGGATCTCACACAGGCCTCCTCTCACAGTGAGATAACAACAGAGCTATAAGCGAAGCACTCAGAAAACACCTTGTTTACAAGGGAGTACTATCCGCCTAACCCTGAGAAAAAACTACAGGGTGGAGGCCAACCACAAAGACTCCATCATGACAGAAATAATATCTGTACTCAGCCCCAGGGGAATAGGGGCTTTTCATAGAAAAACCACCCACACTCAACCCAATGCTTGAATGCTACTTCAGCGGGCTTAAGAGGAGCCTAGCGAGGACCTACCTGAACTCAACTTCCAAAATGCAGGCCGCAGCAAGCATCACTAATCACAATAGAAAAGGGAACCGTCTATTCTGCCTCTACACCAATCTGCACCATGCAGAAGGGGGGTGGGCCTTGGCCAAATGACTCTCAAATGAGAGGAAGCCAGCACTAGGGATACAAAAGGGAACCTACACTCACTAATAAGGGGTCAGAGGCGGGAATGTACAACAGACCGCCTTCACTATCCCTAGTACTAGCCTAGGCCAGCTATCAGGGCGGCCCGGGTGAGGGCCAGCCCATAGCACATAGATCTACCTGGTGCAGCGGCCTCTATAGAGCAACTCTCAGCTGAGAGGAGGCAAAATCACTCAAAATGACACTGCTAAGGTGGCTAAAGAATACCAAAAAGCCTTAGCGCTCCTAAATTAATCTTAGGATGAGTGACGCTAACCAGGTAACAATGTCAGGTGGCCCCGTGGGGCCAACCCTAGACACTTAATCTATCTGAAGTCAAAGTGCTCGTCTCTTTGCAAAGCAGCCCTCCAAACCTATAGGAGAGGAGACAAACTACTTTACCCTCAGATGGCTATCAAGGCAGCCTGAAGAGGGCCAGCCTGCAACAGAGCAGCAGCCTCAAAACTACACTCAAGTGGGAGGAGGCCAGCTTACTCGCTAATAAAGAGAAAAACAAAGGAGTGTGGTCTCACCAGAGAACATACAATAAGCGAAAACCAGCACACTCACCTAAGAAGACCCAAATGGTACTTCTTTCTCTCTAAAAATCGTACTAGCCAACCTACAGGGAACTTCAGGGCCCTTATTATTATACTTTTACAATAGATAAAATAAAATAAAACTTCCTTCCTAATTAGATGAATGCCCAAGCACATCCTACACAGGGAACAGTGGTCTAAAGAAATACATTAGTATTTTAAATAGATACAAGACCTGGTAACAGTTCCACCTGCGGCCACAGGGTGGCAACCTCCACCATAGAAACGTGGTGTCCTCCACCCTTACAAGCCTGAAAGGATCTTCTCACTATCAAAGCCAAAGGCAGACCAACAGAAACATAATACTCATTACTGGCCCAGCCACAGGCCTGATGAAAGAAGCGCCTGGGGTTGAAGAACTGGTCCCGTCCGCGGCCCTCAGGTCGGGACGGGCAAGGCCCAACTTGTCTGGTTGAGGACTCAGACCTAAGCGGCATGCACGGCTTGAATGCCGCTGGTCTAAGTCGCTCAGCAGTTCAGCCTGGTGCGTCTGTCACACAGCCCTCACATGTCTGCTCCCTTAATTATTTTTTGCAAGAAAAGTGCTGAACAATAACATTTATTATTATTATTATTATTATTATAATTATAGTAATCAGACGGAAGCACACATACCCATATTCCTTCCACAAACCCTACAGAGGGAACAATGGTCTAAAAAGAAATACTTTAGTATTTAAATAGTAACCAGACCTCGGTAGAAATCGCGTTCCGTGGGGGGAGAAATGGGAACGCGGGGCACCGCAATGCGACCGCAAAGGGCACTTTCACTTTCGCGATCAAAGGTGTGTGGTTGTTTTTCGCGGTCATTTAGTACTGTATTTAGAATCTACAGTAGGCTAATATTTTCCCAGAATGCATTCATAAAAAATCTACAGTAACATACTGTACACAGCTTATACAGTTGGAAACTGTTAAGAATACAGTAACAAGCTGTGAAAACGACAAAATCTACAGTAATATGCTGTACTCAGATTGTACAGTATGGAACTGTTGAGAACACAGTATAATACTGTGAAAACAACAGAAATCGTTTACAGTGTTGCTACATGTACTGTGTTAGACTAACTGGGACTTGTCACAGCACATGCATATTGTTGCCCTATTGTTGATTGAATTCCTTCTATTATTCTCATTTGAATATCGCTTTGGATAAAAGTGTCTGCTAAATTATTAAAAGTAAATGTAAACATGCCATGCAGTTTTGTAGGAGTAGCCTATGTGCCAATGGCACTCTGGTCAGCTGTTAATGACCTTGTTCTGAGTTATATTGCTCTTGTCTGGCCTTAATGCCCCAGCTCGGCGTTTGATTGCAGCAGTCTGAAAGTGATGAATCATGATGTAATGGCTGCTCGGGCAGAGGAGCATATGATTTCTATCATGCCATCACCAGCTAATGTGATTTGGCTTTTCTGGAGGATATAATTTGACAGTATAATATTTCCTCTCTTTCTGTCTGTCCTTTTTTTGTTTTTTTGTTTTTTTGTCTATGTGCACACAGTTGCCTATACAGTATATGTGCATGATAAATGTGTGGGGGTTAAATAATATAATTAAAATGTAAAAATGCAAAAAGGTTTGTGTGAAGGTCAGGTTCAGGGTTAAGGGATAGAGAATAGTATTAGCTTTGAATAAAAACAGCAGAGGTCAAATGAAAGTCCACAGTGTTTCAGTGTTCTGAGGATTAATCAATATAATGTATATATCTATGCAAGAATAAATGAAAAGATCTTTCATGAAGTATTTCAATATGAACTCAAGCATTTATGAAACTAAAAATACAACAGTAAAAACTTTTTTTTAACTAAGTTATCTTACCATATATGATGACAATTTGTAATTGGTCTAACATTGCATTAAATGTAATTTTAATGTAAAAAAAAAAAAAAAAAAATCCTAAATGTATAGTTTTTGCCAGTAAAAACTATGAATTAATGTATCATTTTTGGTGAAAAACAGTAAAAAGACATTTCCTGCATGACGCATCACATATGATTATATTTTAAATAAATAATTTTAATAATTGTTGTTATTTTTGTTATCAGTAATGTATACATTAAGGTGTTTTGTGTTACAATTTATGTTATTTAGTTAATGTTTATTGCATTATTTTTTAGTGTCATGTCATGTCATGACTTTGTGTATGGCCCTGTGCACCGTCTGCCACATAAAGTATTTTTTATAGTGTAATCTGTTATAACATTGTATTTTTTTTTTTTTTTGCATATTTTATATATGACACTTTGTATGTATATATATATATATATATATCCGTGTATATATGAAGAGTTCCATTGCAAAAACCTCTAAGTGCATCTGAAATTTTCTTCTAAATCATGATTATTTTTATCAGGCTCCTATGTTTATGTGAAAATAACTTATTGATTGACAATAAAGTGGAATTACTGAACCTAAACATAGGAGCCTGAAAAAAATGCTCATTTTTTGAGCGTTTTGTATCTTAAGTCTTCATATAGAGAGAGAGAGAGAGAGAGAGAGAGAGAGAGATACAAAGAGTCACGCTTTCAAAGAAGCAACACAATTTTCCTCTGGGCTTGCCTGAATCTTTGCAACCTGTCTTACTTTACAGGCTTGTGATAACTTTATAGTTATGTAATAAAAATATATTTATATTATACTTTTATTTTCCCCATGCAATTAGGCATGTATTTATAAATCAAAACATCTATGGCTGCCTCTTTAAAAGGGGCAATTACTGGATAATTTCATGGTGTACTTACGTGTACCACAGGCGGAGGCATTGTGTTTGTTTATCATTTTCAGGCAGGCTGGAAGTCGAGTAGTATGTTTATGTAAATCAGCTCGTGTTTATGGCTTTGAATGGTTCAGTTTAAGTGAAATGGGATAGTTTGCAAATCAAGTGGCGGGACCTGACTCTCCAAATGTGTTTTTTATCCAGTCACAACCATCTTCAGTCATTCTTGATTGTTGACACATAAGACGCTGGAGGGATAGTACCGAAGTGACTGAACGCGTACTGACACAACACCGAGGCAGCGGAAATCCTTCCATCAATGCTTACAGGGCGCCTGACAAACAAGGGACAGAACGGGTCTAATTGGCCCTCATAACCCTGTATTACCTCGGTAGTTACGGACGCCTACCCGCAGAACACGGCGCGAGCGCCATCTGTGCGCTTTATTTTCTCCTAGTGGCGACGAGGGGGTGAGAGGGAGGGCGACGAGGGGGTGAGAAGGAGGGAGGAGAGGGGAGTTTGAATCTATCCGCCCGCACAATCTATTCACCACCAAGGCTGGCAGAGAACGTGCGGTGCCTTCGCTGTTCATGGATTTTACGGTTTTAAGAGGACGCACCGGACTCCGATGGCTGTTTGTCTCGCCGTGGGTTCTTAAAATCACAGGCTCACTCACTCAGATGGTGAGTTTTTTGGCGTAGCTAACGGCAGAGCGCGCGATGGCTGAGCCGCAGGCTTCCGAATCCGTGGCGGGACCCTTATACGAGCTCGTCTCCGAGGCGACCACCCCGACCCGGGACGCGGCGGCGGCGGCGGCACTGAGCATCAGCGATACCTACCAGACATACCTGGACGTGTCGGCGGCTGCGCACCCAGTGTATGGGGCCGAAGGGGTATACTCTAACGGACGGTACAGGGAGCACAGCAGCCCGCGGATCGGTACCCGGAACCGCGACAGTTCTGCAGAGAGGTGCACCGGTACCGGGAATCCACCTTGCGGTATTATGAAGGTGAGTGAGTGTCATCACTTTGTTATTGACTGAGGACTTTCAGAGCTCTGCAGCGATGCAAATGCTCATGGAACCGTCCACTGCTGGAAACACATTGTGTAGTAGCATTACTTAACTGTTTCTATAGGATATTTGGTGTGTCCTCCTCCCGTTTTGGACTGTCTCGATACGTTGGCTCAAAATCAAGTGAGATGCCTATCTAGAACATTTTGGAATATCTTATGGACATCTTATGCCCTCTAAGAGATTGACAATTATTAGATAACTGATATTAGATGACTGACACACAATCATTAGGCTGCAGCAATAAAAACCTGCTATCCATTATGAATGTGTTTAATTAGTATTATTTTTCCATTTATATTCATGCATGTTTCTTTTGCTATTTAAATTTATGTACCTATAGGACTATTTTGAGTTATGACAAAGCTTAAAAATCACTTGACAAAGAACGGCTGTAATGTAAAAAGTATTTCATAATTAAATTGTAATTTCATTTTCTGTTGTTAAACTAAACAAGTAAGCTATCCTTTTAGGTAAGCACCAAATTGCAACACTTATCAGTAGACCTTATGTTAAAGAACCAATAACTGATAAAGTATTGATCTATATTGATCAAACTAATTGTCCAACCCATTCTCATGATAAAACAGAACTATTTTACGAGGTGCTGATTTTGTAATAATTTGTATAATGTGATTTGTAGAAACATGATTTTGAGGGAAAAAAGTAAGCATGAAGTTCCACCCCTAAACAAACCATCAGTGGGACGTAAGTCATATGAAAATGTGCGAATAAGATTACAATTTCATGTAAATTAGTTACTGATTCACCAAAACATAAAATAGTTATGAATTGCCATGAAAGTGAGCCCCACTGCATCAAAAATGCTGTCTAGGTAGGCATCTCATCAGATTTTGTCTGTCAGTGTAACTGCATGACCGACGTCCTGGTTACAGTCTTGGATCATAACGTTTTTTATTGTTTTACTGACGTCTGTTAAGGTACTCAGAAACATATTTACATGACAGCTTTATAGTACAGGTGACAGTGCAGTGCACTTAAGCCGAACCTTAAGAAACTCAACGACTGGAAGGACAGCTGTCAAGTGGTGTTTTAATTGAAAACAATATTCGTTATAGTTTACAGAGGGCCTGAACCACACAATCGGTTGAGTTTTAATGGATGTCAGTGCAAATCAAAGACTTTGGGTTGGATAAATGAATCTATACAACTGATTGGTTGTCATTTGGAAACTGTCAATAATAGATGGAGTGGCTTAGTTGTCTAAGCACAATGCTTATAGAAATCACTGCACATTGACCTATCACGTCAAGATTGTTCTCAGGTCAAAGAAGAGTTAGAAGGATAAAAAAGGTAAAGAATAAGACAGTTTGAGTACAGTTTAAGACACAAAATTTAATTCACCTCTTTGTGTGTGTCGTTGTGGGTCAATGCTGCTGTTTGAGATGAACCAAGAGCTGAACGTCAAATTTGTCATTGGGTTGATTCACTTTGCTTAGCAACTGACACAAAACAGCGTGGTACTCTCCCATTCCCTCGCTTTATTGAATTCCTATGCGACTGTGTGGGTGTCTTGGCACCCACAAGAGGACCAGTGTGACAGGGAAACAAGCGAAGTGTTCAACGTGCCGACATCTGAGAACTCAAAGTAGATTTGGTGTGAATTTGTGGTGGTTGTGTAGAAGATTTAGCAGACTGGAAGTAAACAGTCTTTGCTCAAGACAGTCATTAAACACAGAATTTAAGTGTCATCATATGGAGAATCAACTTTCGTATGTATGAATCTCCATTATCCAGTTATTAGAAATCGACTAGCTGTCTAATTGCCATAGGGCTTGGCCTGAGTGCTCTTTTGCTTAGGAATACTGTATCATGTCATGTATCAAACCTATTTTGTCCCTGGTTTTAAGTGCCCCGTTATGCTTTTTTGGAAATTTCCTTTCATGCAGTGTGTTATAATATAGCTGTTTGTGAGTGTAAAAGAGCTGCAAAGTTCTAAAGATCTAAGAGAACGATAAATTTAGTTATTGATCTGCCTGAAATGAGTCGTCAGTAATTCCAGTCTTACTTCCTGCATGAACTCAAGTAGGTTTTTTAACTAATTTGGTTAACAATGGTCGTTTCGTTTCCGACAGACGCTGTAAGTGGTAGATCAATCACAACAGACTGGGCCATCTGACCAATCAGAGCAGGCTCTCAGGAAAGGAAGGGTTTAGAGAGACTGAATTCTTTATCAAACCATTTCAGATGCTGTGAGAAAAGATGTGATGCTGCAATGTATATTATGAGAAATTAAAGTGCATATAAAGTGCATATAAACTTATTGTAGGAGTCCTCCAAAACAAAATTAGGAAGCTTTAAAATAGCATAATAGGGGCACAAAAGAATAAAATAGCATAATAGGGGCAAAAGATGATTTTCCATCTATGCTTACAGGTTGCAGAGAGTGTTTCCAGGTGTCATGCAGTATGCTTTCATATAGAATGAGACGTTAAAAGTGACAGTCTAGCAGCATAACTTGTCCTTACAGCTAAAACTCTGTTGGTAGAACTTTATTTTACAGCCCCATTCCTCATGTACATTATGTACTTATAGCAATTACAATAACTGGGTTATAAGGTACTAACCCTGAACCTACACGATGGGCTGCACAATGTATCGTACGATGCGAAAAATAACATTAAAATCGCGCTTAAACGCGATTCTTAGTGCGATTATGAAATCGCAAAGGCTGCAATTGTTTTTTGTTTTTTTATGTGCAGATTGTCAATGAAGTATGGCTACAAATACTAATCCATCTGAAAGCACTGCGAGTTTGAGTCGCTTATAATGTACATTTGAAAAAGCAACACGCGTCAAACATCTTTCCAGACATAAGAAGCATTTATTAACATCTTGTCCAACAAAAGACAATATTTAATAACATTTTTGTTTTGTCATAATGACAGTTGTGCGTCCTTCTGTGAGATGATGTGGCATCTTACACAGAGTAAGGCAGTCGTGTGTTTATTAGTCATGTTTAATCAAAGCATTTCAATCTTCTGTTTATTCAGCTACAGCAATAGTATGACGTCAGTAGGGATTTTCTGTAATGATGCGTGCTATCTACTTCTGCGGCAGGGCATATTTGGAGTTTCTGCGTGAGAGCGCCCTCTGGCTTTCAGATGGAGAAGCATTTAATACTGATCACAGAGCTGTACAGCTCTGACAAGTTGCGCATAAAATAATCGCAGCCTTTGCGAAATCGCGCGCAATAAAATTTGCGATAAATCACGACATATCGTGCAGCCCTAGTAGTTACCTTATATTACCAGTACATTCTTGGGTAAGTACACTGTAAGTACACATACTGTAAAATAAAGTGTAACCACTCTGTTAGTCAAACATGCTACAACAGTTCCTCCAGTCAAACCACCTATGGCCAAAGCAATCCAGAGAGGAGAATCTGTCTTGCTTTTCAGCTTTCCTTCTCCTCACCTCTGCTCTTGAGTCTCGCCTTCTTGTCTTTTTAGGTCCAAGGCTTTAGCTTTAGGTCTTACTAGTAATGGGATTAGGTTATTATAACCTGTGAGGGCAGTTATCCTGACTAAGACTGTAGAAGTTGTTTAGAAAGGAGATAGATGCATCATACTTCAAGAAAATGGCTGACAGCTATAAATCTCAGTCACAGTGTCAGTCACAAATGTGTCAAAAATTCACTGTTTAAAAAACAAACCTGCATTAGTGACATTTCTGTTGGTAATCAATTCACTATCTTTCTTATGAGTTCATATTGCCACCCAGAGAATAGCGGTAGGTGATTTTTATCAATAGTATGCGAGAAAGGGAGAAAGTGGAAGAGAGAGGGTTGCGTGTGGGTTGTTGTGCACTTGGTTGAGTGAACACAGGAGCATTTAATCAAATCAGATGCTGTTAAACCGAGCAAATGTCATTGACAAATGGAAAAATATCTAGACTCGGTAGCAACGTGCACGCCTCTGCATATTAGGAAACAACAGGTGAAGTCAGGCCATGGCATACTAACAAATGTGACATTTTCTGATTATGTTTTTACAAATCACACACCTAGTGTTTATATAATTGAGTTGGTGTCGAGCGGACATTAATTATGACATTGATAAGTGGCTGGCTTATGGCTGTATGATGGCTTTAGGCTGTAGTTTATATTGTTCACATATGCTAATGTAACTGTACATTGACTACATTGGAGGGAAAATCACAAATGTGTCTAATGTGTCAAATGTGTTGTCTAGATGGCAATGAGAACAAATGGAGGCCTTTGCTGACGTTTCATGTTTCCAGAATTTTGTCTCTTTTGAAAGTGTTTCCTCTAGAGTTTCAGATTACGTCTCAAAAATGTCACACACTTGCCAGAGAAGGTTCAAACTCAGATACATTAAAGGGTTAGTTCACCCAAAAATGAAAATTCTGTCATTAATTACTCATCCTCATGTCATTCCACACCAGTAAGACTTTCGTTCATCTTCGGAACACAAATTACAATCTTTTTGATGAAATCTGAGAGCTTTATGTCTCTCCATATGCAACTGACACTTTGATGCTTCAAAAAGTTCATAAAGAGGTCATAAAACTAATCCATATGAATTGAGTGGTTTAGTCCAAAAAAAAAAAAAAAAAGTGAACAGATTTAATTTTTGTTTTTATTCACATGTAAACATTCATCAACGCACACAAACGGTGTGGTAAACTGATTATTTTGTTATTGTTCTGTGTGCTTCAGTGTTAGTTTAATATTATTTATAGTTTTTATTCATCTCTTGAATTAGCTTTCATTTTTGTATTTTCAGCTTTTGTTTCGGTTTTATTCAGCTTTATTTGAGTTAACTAAAATGTTTTTAATAGTTTTACTCAAATAACAAAATTCCAGTCCTGAGAATAAATGCACTGCTGGTATAAACAGTCCACTCAAATCCATGCTGCATCATTGATTTTCCTCAGTGTGGTAATGGGTTTGGGCCATAGACGGCTCTCCTTTTTGGTCTCATCTGGGGAGAGAAATGCTCAGGTCGGCTGTCTGGAGGTTTTGAGATTAGAATAGCTGGAGGAATTTGCGTGTTGGAGAAATCGCCCTCTGCTGAATCTAATGCGGGTGAGTTGAGGTGGTCTGCGGGGCCACACCGTGTGTGAGACTGTGTGATAATGCTGCCTCACGCAGGCTTCCGCTAAGCTAATTTGTGCAGAGTACCACTCCATCTGCCCTGCACATAATGGGGTTTGACTTCAGTGTTGTTAGGCTGTCTCTGTTCATGTTCATTGTAAGTACATATGAAAGTGACATTTGGAAAACACACATAGATGCTGAATAAGAGTATGCTGGGAATCTGGGTCACTGGTCTCTGGAGTTCACACATACGCTTTAGTGGAGACATCAAATTCACTCAGGCTTTTGCAAGTGCGTGAAGCTTCGTCTAGTCATGGATTTCCATGATCAAACATATTTGATGTTTGAGGGATCCCTATATTAGTCTTGTTACCATAATCGGTGTGCAGAATTTAAAGACCGCATATTAAGCATATATGTGTGTTATGTCTCGATGGTAACGGTCCAGTCGATCCGCATTTACAATTTGCTGTCACCAGGCTCCCAAAAGTTGCCAGAAGGATCACAGTCAGCATTACATAACACCTGAATCTTGGACAGCTGCAGAGTCCAGGATTCAGTGTGTGTGTATGTGTGTGCATAATTGGGTGTGGGCATTTTTTTGTGTGTGTAATGTATATGAATATGTGTATATAAAAATGGCAACTGACATGAAATAATTTTGAGTAGGTGACATGATACAATATATTCCATCTAATTCTATGTAAACTGATTTTTTAAATAATACTTTTTAAAAAAAGAAATAATACTTATTATTTCAGCAAGGACACGTTAAATTGATCAATAATATAGATATTTATAATGTTACAAAGTATTTCTGTTTATAATAAATACTGTTCTTTTAAACTTTCTATTCATCAATGAATCCTGGGAAAAGTGAATCAAGATTTACACAAAAATAAGCAGCACAACTGTTTTCAACACTGATGATGATGATAATAAAAATAATAATAATAAATATTTCTTGAGCAGCAAATCATATTAGAATGATCTCTGAAGGATCATGTGACACTGAAGACTGGAGTAATGATGCTGAAAATTAATCTTTGCCTTCACACGAATAAATTACATTTTAAAATATATAAAATAGAAAACAATTATTCTGTTCACAATATTACTGTTTTTGCAGCATTTTTGATCAAATTTATGTAGCCCTGGTGAGCATAAGTTTCTTTCAAAAAAAAATCATATAGCCCCCTATCTTTTGAAACATTTTTTCATAAAAAAACTAAAACATTTATATTTAGTATGTAATTAGAACATCAATGGACACATCATGCTTACTACCCAATATGGTTTAAATTCCTTTCGCACGTTTCCCTTTTATGCATCATCAGCACGCCTTTTTTCTTTTTTTGAGTGAGAGAGAGAGAGAGAGAGAGAGAGAGAGAGAGAAAGACAGACAGACAAAGTGCATCTGTGAGTCTGTTGTTCATGGTGTGAAATCTGGGCATACTCTCTCTCCTCTTCCCAGAAATGACCTTGTGTGTACCAGATTAAGACCCTTCTTTCTTTCTCTCTTTCTCCTCTCACCTCCCCCCACGAAGCGTGTTTCCCCTCACCCCCATCTCAGAAAGTGGCTCTGTCATCCAAAAGCTATACTTTCAGTCTAGTATCCCAGAGACCAGTGTGGCCGTGATGAAACTGGATACTCATCTAGCTGGAGCAAAACACTGTTCCAATGACAGTGTTTTTCGCACTCATAATGCTTTTTCATCTGGTGTGTGTTAGTTAGATGTTGTTCTGGCAAACTAGCATTAGAATTATGCCAAGACAAAACCACGTCCCTGCTTGCAAACAAGGCTTAAACCAGTTTAAGGTGGTTTTGCTGGTCTAGCTGGTCTCATAGTCTATCCAAGCTTCCAAACCCTGCTAAAACCAAACCAGACCAGTGTAACCACCGGTTTAAGCTATTTATAGGCTGGTTTAAGCTTTTTTCCCCTTTCATTAAGGTTTGCACTAAGTATGTACTTGTCTTAAAGCCACAGAACCCTTTATTGCATACTATTTGCATTTGCAAAGTACTATGTGTTAGCATAAAGCTAAATTCTTTAGCTTAAAATTAAATATTACTTTGCATAAGTATGAACTGATACTTAGTATGCACTGAAATTCTGGTCTGTACAATAAGATGATAATTATTTTCATGTTATTGCCATTGGTGATATTAAAATGTCTAAATAAATTAAAAATAAAACACTAAAATCAGTCGCTGTAAATGAAATGTGAATTTAGACAGTACACCCCTCACATTTTTGTAAATATTTTATTATATCTTTTCATGTGACAACACTGAAGAAATGACACTTTGCTACAATGTAAAGTAGTGAGTGTACAGCTTGTATAACAGTGTAAATTTGCTGTCCCCTCAAAATAACTCAACACACAGCCATTAATGTCTAAACCGCTGGCCACAAAAGTGAGTACACCACTAAGTAAAAATGTCCAGTTTGGGCCCAATTAGCCATTTTCTCTCCCCAGTGTCATGTGACTCGTTAGTGTTACAAGGTCTCAGGTGTGAATGGGGAGCAGGTGTGTTAAATTTGGTGTTATCGCTCTCACTCTCTCATACTGGTCACTGGAAGTTCAACATGGCACCTCATGGCAAAGAACTCTCTGAGGATCTGAAAAAAAAAGAATTGTTGCTCTACATAAAGATGGCGTAGGCTATAAGAAGATTGCCAAGACCCTAAAACTGAGCTGCAGCACAGTGGCCAAGACCATACAGCGGTTTAACAGGACAGGTTCCACTCAGAACAGGCCTCGCCATGGTCGACCAAAGAAGTTGAGTGCACGTGCTCAGAGTCATATCCAGAGGCTGTGTTTGGGAAATAGACGTACAGTATGAGTGCTGCCAGCATTGCTGCAGAGGTTGAAGGGGTGGGGGGTCAGCCTGTCAGTGCTCAGACCATACGCCACACACTGCATCAAATTGGTCTGCATGGCTGTCGTCCCAGAAGGAAGCCTCTTCTAAAGATGATGCACAAGAAAGCCTGCAAACAGTTTGCTGAAGACAAGCAGACTAAGGACATGGATTACTAGAACCATGTCCTGTGGTCTGATGAGACCAAGATAAACTTATTTGGTTCAGATGGTGTCAAGCGTGTGTGGCGGCAACCAGGTGAGGAGTACAAAGACAAGTGTGTCTTGCCTAAAGTCAAGCATGGTGGTGGGAGTGTCATGGTCTGGAGCTACATGAGTGCTGCCGGCACTGGGGAGCTACAGTTCATTGAGGAAACCATGAATGCTGAAATGTACTGTGACATACTGAAGCAGAGCATGATCCCCTCCCTTCGGAGACTGGGCCGCAGGGCAGTATTTCAACATGATAACGCTCCGTGATGTCCTCATGGAGGAGTTGAAGAGGACTCCAGTGGCAACCTGTGAAGCTCTGGTGAACTCCATGCCCAAGAGGGTTAAGGCAGTGCTGGAAAATAATGGTGGCCACACAAAATATTGACACTTTGGGCCCAATTTGGACATTTTCACTTAGGGCTGTACTCAGTTTTGTGGCCAGCGGTTTAGACATTAATGGCTGTGTGTTGAGTTATTTTGAGGGGACAGCAAATTTACACTGTTATACAAGCTGTACACTCACTACTTTACATTGTAGCAAAGTGTCATTTCTTCAGTGTTGTCACATGAAAAGATATAATAATATATTTACAAAAATGTGAGGGCTATACTCACTTCTGTGAGATACTGTGTATATTTGTAATAGTATACCATTTAGGTATTTTTTCATATACTGTGACTTAAGGCACTTTTTTTTTTTTTTAATTTTGTGTACTACAGTATAGTGTGCAAAGTGGTCCACAGTCCACAGCCATAGTCTTGAATTCATTTAAGGTGGTCTTGAAATTCTCAAAGAGTCATTTAGCTGATCAGTAGGTTCATTTAACAGCATAAGCACTCAGAGCAATTTTACACCACGTCCTGGATGCTTTCTTTCTGTTCTTGTCTGTGTTCCCGTCTTTGATTCTCAGGAAGGTAGGTAGACGAGATATCTGCTGGTGTAAACTCATACCAGTCATTGTGCACTTCTTTCATGCATACATGACTGAAAGGTAATTCAAGAAACCCATTTTTTCCTCTTTCCAAGCCTGTCCTCTTTTTGCCTGCCCCTCCTGGCAGCAGGTAAAGCAGCTGGCTGCAGGCCCAGTTTGTGGCACTTTTTCATCGACTCTGACCCTCTGTGTGAAGCTCAGTATATCACATGCTACAAATTACCACAGTGACTTCATTGAAAAGGCAGGAGCTGTTTACATCTATTGTAACACATCTGTCATCTCCTCAACCAGCGGACTGGGCATATGAAGACTGTTGAGACTGTTCCACTATGAGAGACTGTGGGATTTCATCACTATTGGTAGACAATTGCATTGCAGTCATGAAGATTCAGTCAGTGTAGAGCAGTGTATTACATTATCACCTGAAACTGATTGGTTTGGCAAACTTTAGGTTCTATGACTGAGATGTTTTGATTTTTTTAGAAAATATATATTTTTTGTCATTGTGACTTTATTTCGTATTTTAAATGTAATATTTAACTTAACTTTCTTATTTTTACTCTGCTGCTTAAATGGGCTTCCATATAATGCGCATATAGAATGTATTCCTCTTAAAATGTCATGTGTCCCATAACATTGGATTTATTTAAGTGAATCTGTTAAAGGATTAGTTCACTTCTGAATGAAAATTTCCTGATAATTTACTCACCCCCATGTCATTCAAGATGTTCATGTCTTTCTTTCTTCAGTTGAAAAGAAATTAAGGTTTTTGAGGAAAACATTCCAGGATTCTTCTCCATATAGTGGACTTCAGTGGGATACAATGAGTGGAAGGTCCAAATTGCATTTTCAATGCAGCTTCAAAGGGCTCTACACGATCCCAGGCGAGGAATAAGGGTAGCAAAACAATTGGCCATTTAAAAAAAAAAATATATATATATATATACTTTTTAACCACAAATGCTTGTCATGAAGTAGTTGGAAGTACCGCGGTAGGACGAAAAACTTCTCCTCCAACTTCATAATCGTCCGATATCGTTGTTTTGCCCTTTTTTTTTGTAAAGGCGTTTGCCTTAAAGGTGCAATATGTAGGTTTTTTCTGTCCACTAGAGGTCGCTAGAGGCCTATTCAAAACAAAGGCGTAGCTTGATGATGCCAAATTTGAGCGCGGAATATTGGGACATGTGGTCTTCACCTCACAGCCGGTGGAAAATAATTGGGATAGGACTCGGGAAGAAATCATGTTCATGGATGTGATTATTAACGTTACTGTAGTATGAAGCAGAGCAGGACCGAGTGTTGTGGGAGCTGAACGAGGCCGCTGGATCGATTGTGCAAAACACGCCGCGAGCAGCAGAACTTTTATTATGCCGCAGTCGCCGGCGCTGCTTCTGCTTTTCCAGTCATGAGTATGAGGTAACACAGCTCTGTTTATCATATTAGATACATTTGAGTGTGTTGAAAATGATGTTATACCGCTACCCTGTGCGTTCGCTCGGTGGCTGTTGTAAGACACTTGTTGCACACTGCAGTAAGCTAGATTCGTATTAGAATATATTAAATGCTGCATGGCTTGTGTTGATGAATGGCATGCAATTAATTTTAAAACATATTGTATGATAGAGAAATTTCTGTATTACTGTTACTAAAAATTAAGCTGCATCTGATTATGCTATGTTAGCTACTTCACAAAATAGTGTTTTTCTCTGAGGCATGGTAAAGCATGGTACTCGCAAAAAATCAAGAAAATTAGATTTAAAGGGGACCTATTATGCCCCCATTTACAAGATGTAAAATAAGTCTCTGATGTCCCCAGAGTGTGTATGTGAAGTTTTAGCTCAAAATACCCCACAGATAATTTTTCATAGCATGTTAAAATTGCTTTTTGGGGTTGAGCAAAAACGCGCCGTTTCTGTGTGTGCCCTTTAAATGCAAATGAGAGCTGTGCTCGGCCTAAGAGCACTGTAAAACTCAATAAGTTCAGAATACTCAAAACATTTGAGGAAACTTATTACCTCAAAACATTTAAGTTAACTAACTTATTTTTTTTTAAGTTGGTAGAACTTAATTTTTTTGTGACAAGTGGGGCGGGGCCGAGAGCCGTGGAGGTGGAGCAAGGCCAGTGTGGTGCACAGGTGTCTCTCATTAACAATCACATCACTGGCATTCCTTCACTCCCACGGTTCTCAGCCTCACCCTACTCAAGTACATATAGTTAATTTACATAAACATCACATTCAGATCTTGGTTAAATGTTAGTTAGCAAAAAACACATGCTATTATAAATATCAAAGAGACTGTCAATATATACTTGCATATATGTAATCAAACAACATACAGTATATGTGGTCTTAAAAGTTTTGCAGCCCATCCTCAACCTAACCACACGGTCTACTCTTCACCAGAATGGTAACCCTACAAAACTAACATAACAGAACCCCCTGTCAATCCCAACATAACACAACATTAAACACTAACTTATGTCTCCCTATGTTAATCTTATGCAAAAACACACAAAATAACACTTAATTTCAACATTTATACAGTCTGATGCAAAGCATGCTGGGAATTAGAAATCTGCTGCAACTCAACTGAATCATATTAAGTTAGTGCCATAGTGCCATGTGCAAAGCATGGGCAAAACAATTTAGTTTACTTGAAATATGTCAGTGCTGTGAACTCAAAAGTAAAAGAAAGTTTTAAATACTCGTAACAGTTAATTTAACTGAATTAATTTGTTTAATTTAAGTTTGTCCTACTCAAACGAATTAAGTATTTTGAGCGTTAGGGTTTACAGTGAGGGCGGAGCTTCAAGAGCTCGTTCTCCCCTGTCAGGATTCAGTCAGGACGCGCTATAATGTCAGAAACTGCGAATACATGCTGCATGGAGACAGGACATGTATAGTTTAGTTCAATTACGGTTATAACTTATATTGTCTTCTAGTTTTTATCCACTATATTAGTACAAGCCAGTTTACTGATGAGATTTATAACGTTTATTGTACTTCACACAAAATATGAAGCGTCTGTTTTCACTCTAGAAAATCACTGTAAGAGCTTAATAAAACACAGTGCAAGTGTGCATTAAAATATTATCCATAAACTCTCTCTCTCTCTCCCTTGCATTATCATCAAGATACACAGCGAAGTACACAGAAACACTCGTTACAACTAACAGTAAACAAATATATAAAGACATTATGCCTTTTCGGTTGGTGCTTAATAAACTGGTAAACTTTACATCCGTAAATCAACTCTGATGAACTGTAATAAAGTGCCCTCACCTTTATTACTGCCGTATCCAGTATCACTCTGGAGGCTGTATGTTTTGTATTGTCCCTTTGTATTGACATTCGTTCACAAAGCAATCCGGTGTGAAATGATTCACGCAGACATAAACAAATTTCAGTAGAGTTGAGGGAGCATTTTCTTCAAAAACAAAATGAATCCACCTTGTCTTCAGCAGCTCAGATTTCGTGAGTAAATGGAGAGAGATATGTGGATTAATCCATCCAGCTACAGAACACCTAAAATGCTCGAGAGACATTCTCGTCACTGCAGCAATGGCGGACTGTGTACAACTGGCTGTGAACTCGCTCAGGGCGGTTCTATGTTAAAACGGCAGTGTCTGTCAACATTCGTGGGCGGGGCCTGTGGCTTTTGTGACGTCACACTGCCAGGGATCTGGAAACGGCTTGTTCTGAGACACTGCTTATGATTTATGGGGATTAAAAAAAAAGAAGAAGTTGGATTTTTATCATTATAGGGTGGTTGTGTACACACACTGCTACACACATTTATAGCCAAACACCATGCAAAAGTGAATTTTGCATAATAGGTCCCCTTTAAATGTTTTTTTCAATCAGAATCTCAGCATAAAATTCAGTGAATCAATTTCATACATGCATACATAATTATATCCATCCATCAAGTTCTGTGACAGAAAGTCAGGTGTCAGTAAATAGTGAGAGAACATGGTGACAGAGAGAGAGAATCCTTATAAAGGGAACAGATTTATCCTCTTTCATTAAAACCCCATCTAATGTTCCATCTGATTGGTATGTTTACTTTGACTGCTCGTGCATTTGCATCTTCTCTCATTTTGTACCCGTCATTCTGTCACATGATGAAGTCTTGCCTGGATGAGGAGTGCATGAGGCATGGAGGAAGTTGGCTGGCTTTCAAAAAGAAAAAAACAGGAAATGAGAGTTATCAGCGCAGATCATGTTTCAGCACTGTATGTGTTTGTGGTTGTCACATGCATGGGAAATCAGTGTATCTTTGCCTGTAGGCTACCTATAGATCTGTTTTATTTATGTCTTCATTAGCATTGTAGATGCTTCTTGAAAGTTACATCACTTGCTAATGGAAACATTAAAGCAATAGTTCACCCCAAAATGAAAGTCATGTTACTTTAGAAATGTTAAAGCAGGGATCCAGACTGTGAATAAAATGGTTGCAAATGCAACAAAAAAATAAACATTTGCAGCAATAATTTAAAATCTAGTTGCTATCGGCAGTCCCGTGAGGTGGCGCGTTGTGAGTGTGTGCCAGTGTTTCCTTAACACATGAACACAGCTCAGGCCATTACGTCCAATTCTAAAAAATTAACTGGTTCTTTTTAACGAGTCAGTCAGAAAGATTCGCAAAACAAGCTCACTTGTGAGTTATTGATTTGAATATGACTCACTCAGTGGTTGAATCACTCAGAGCCCTCACTGATTTCACAACTGACTCCCTCACTAAACTGGGAGTAATTTTTTGGTCATGTCCGATTCAAAATGAATCATTGTATTTGACAACTAAAGATTTTGGCTCCTAAATATTTCATATTCAGAGCCAATTAGTCATCTAGTCATTTTTTAAGTCTGGAGCCCTGATTAAAAGGATAGTTCACCCAAAAATGGAAACTCTTGTCATTTAGTCATGTTCTTGAAAGTAATGTTAATGCAGAAATGATCTGTGAACATAATGGTTCCAAACGCAACAAAAAATAAACTTTTGCAGCAAAAAATTTAAAATCTTGTTTCTCTTTGCGATCCTGTGAGGTGGCATTATTTTTTTTAGAGTGTGTGCCAGTGTTTCCTTGTCACATGAACACAGTTCAGGCCATTATGTTCAATTCTAAAAAAATAATGAACTGTTTTTTTTAACCAGTCAGTCAGAACGGTTCACAAAACAGTTTGAATCGGACTCACTGAGTCAGTGAACTCTTCAGAGACAGAGGTTGTGTTCGAAATCAGCCCCTATACCCTCATTCCCTATTACTCCGCTAATATAGTCCACTTAAAGGAAATGAATGAAAACGAGTGAGTGAATTAGGACACCGAGCTTTTGCATCGTTTGTGCTTGCTGTTTAATAATCATTTGACAATTAGCAAACTGGCAGCTCCAGTCGTATGATGGTACGATTTATCTTGAACTTTGTCATGAAAACTAGCATGTATAAACCCAAATTAAACAACTGAATAATCAATTAAAAAGGAATTTATACCTGTATGATATTACGCTATAGCCACATTAGACCAGCGGTTTAGAAAATGGATGGATGATTCAGCTGCAGGCGCCATCTTCTGGCAAGATGCAGGGATTCGTTCGGCATGCGAATCTCAAAGTGGGTATTATGGGTATTCTCTAACCATTGAGCGTACATCAGTTGTACACTCGTTATTGCAGTGCATTGTGAGATTGAGAGAGTGCACTCGAAAACGTCCACTATGGTTTCGGACACCACTACAAATGGCTGTCCCCTCCCTTGTCTTTTTTTTTTTTTTTTTTGAGGGCGAAAAAGCTGCTCTGACCAACAGAAAGCTGCTTGGTTTGAAAGTGACTTCGGTAACACTTTACAATAAGGTTTCATTTGTTGACACCATATTAGTTAAAGGGTGAAATGGGCTGCCAATACAGTAGAAAGGCGTTTTTTTTTTTTGTTGTTGTTGTTTTATCCGTGCTACCTGACTACAGAAAAAAGGCTGTTGTCTTCCTTTTTTTCCAAATAGGTAGGAAAACTTCAACACCCATAATGCACTTGGCATTTTGCTATCCAAGGCCACCCCCAGCAGTCTGCTTACCAGAGTCAAATTACCACCTTGCTTTAGTAGGAAATACTTCTTAGCAAACTTTTAGTCATTATGGTTGTATTGTTCTCAGGTGCAAGAATTCAAAGACTAAACATTTAGCAGGAGTGAGTTACTTTCGGTTTCCAATGAAGGATCCAGCACGTTGTAGGCAGTGGTTAAAGGCTGCAAATAATCGTAAATACGCAGAGAACTCTGTGTTTATAGTCAACATTTCAAACTGGATGACCACGGACATAATGTTTTAGGCTCAACGGAGGGAGAAAACTGATAAATGTGAATTTCTCTGTCCAGGTAACATGGAGAAGGAGTAAACATTGTTCATTTACATATACTACCGACAATGTAATAATACAAAGCGAATAAAAATCGGCGAAGTAAACTAACAATGAACAATACTTCCGCTGCATTTACTAATCTTTGTCGATGGTCATTTCAACATTACTCATACATCTTTAAAATCCAAAATTGTATTTGTTCACATTTGTTAATGCACTGTGAACTAAGAAGTTTAATAAATGCTTTCAAAATGTTTAGCTCATTGTTAGTTCATGTTAGCTAATGCATTGATCAATGTTCACAAATGAGACCTTATTGAAAAGTGTTACAGTGACTTCTGTTAGCAATGATTCATACATTTCTACTCTGTTGGCAATGGACATTTTTTGCATGCATAATTTTGCTTAAATTTCACTAATGTGACCACACCTTAAAGAGATAGTTCACCCAAAACTGAAAGCTATCATCATTGACTTGTTTCAAATACAATTTTATAAGAAGTCCTGCATGGATTTGTAGTTATTTACTCTTAACCGATGACCGAACATGCATACACACATATGGGTGAATTCATCATTAAAAAAATCTCCCCAGATCAGTAGCTGCAGGGTAAGTTTATCTGTGCTGTCTAGACTCTTGGCTCTGTACCCTAAAGACACTTGTTCCCACAAGGTAGAGTAAAGAACAGCGGGAACACTCAAACACTCTTTAAAAGTCACGAAGACACAATCTTGATAGTACGCCAACCCTCTCAGCCAGGCGTCTGGCTCAAATTCAGACTAAGCAGGTAGTGAATGAGGTTGTGGTGAGTAGACTGGTCTCAGAACAGATCTGCAGATGGTTTTTAATGTGAGTTATCATGATTAAGTTTGGGTCAGGATGATCAATTGCCATCCACCAACCTGACAACCTCAACGTGAATTCACTGTTTATGTGTGTTTATATATTGCACTGTGCTAGAATGAACACTGTTCCCATGTTAGTAATAAGGCACTGTGTGTGTCTGTGTGCCTGATATATAGAGTAGACATAAATACTTTCAATGTTTTATTACCCAAAGTTTTATTAGTAATAAATTTGACCTGTCCTCCTTGTATTTGCAGGCTGTGTGACGATCACATCAGACTTGGTTGTTCCACTGTTATATAAATGTTTCCCAAATCAGTCCACCATAGTTTTGCTCTGTTTTTTGAACTAAAAAAAGACATCCGCCAGAGCAGTAAACAACTAATGAACTTAAAAAAATACATGAAGGAGGATCAAACTTCAAAACACCTCAAAACATGGCAGCATAACTCCAGTTTTCACTGTCACATGATCCTTCAGAAATCACTCTAATATGCTGATCGATGGATGGATAGATAGATAGATAGATACTATATTTGAGAAGGAATGCCTAATAACAACCAACAATTCTAAAGACTTAATGAATGCCAATTTGCTAGATCACTAAATAAAAATCTTGATAAATAATGCCTTTAACACCTTATAAACATGTCAGCTTTTCTTTCGGTAGTTTGCTTTAAAGTGCAAGAGTTCTAAATGAGTCTCTGGTATTACAGTTGGCTGTAGTTAAGCTTGGTGCTTTGTTGCCAAAGCAGAGCCAGCTCTAACCTCGCTTTCTCTCTACTCAAGGTGCCAGTACTGCTGGTACACAGATGGCTTCGATACGATGGCAACTAGTGCCATGAAAGTGGAGGAGGCATGTACGGTGTGTGTTTGTGTTTCTGTGTGTGTGTGTGGACACATTGTGTGTAGGATTTGGTCGTGTGCAAATGAAAATAGCATCCTTGTTTTGGGCTGTCATGTTGATTCAATCTGTTGCTCAAGGTTTTTGCTGAGATCCTGTGCTGTGAGCCTTGTTTATGTGTGTGTGAGAGTTTCTCTTCAGCAGTGCAGTGAAATTATTCCGTATAGGCTTGGAAGCTGGAGCTAAATTGTGCCAGTACTGCTCTCAAGACAGTTCCTAAAAATTTTCTGAGAGACCCTCTACAGTGAACTACCAGAGGGGACGGATACTGTTGGTAGATCAACCGCAGGTTTCTGGAACATTTCTCGTGCTGAGCCCTATGCTGCCGGATGGCTTTTGGTGCTGTTTATATTAGTTAAATAAATCAGATTACAGCCCACTTGCAGTTTTCTTTTTAGGATATTTGCTATTAATGCTAGATAACGCTAATGTCTGTAAAGTCAGTTTGTAGGAATTTTATGTGAGGATGCACTAATGTTAAAATACTGGCTCATATACTGATAATTATTTTCATGTTATTATGGCTGAAAATTGATAAATGGCCCATATTAAATGTTGTAAATTTAAATTTTTGGTGCATTTTGATACTTTGTTGTGGATGTTATTTGTGCTATTGAGAAGTTAAATTCAACTGAACCTCTAGTACCACTGGCCTCAGAGAAAGGGAGGAGGAGGAGGAGGGGGCAGCGACTGGTCATTGTTCCATTAGTGCTTTTATTTCCATTTGCAAAACATATTGACCTCAGTGACACATCCTGCCACTGAGAGACTGAGTATGTGCTGTCAACTTCATGCATCAATGTCTCTCTGTCTTTCTATTTCTGCAGTGTAATGTTGATAAGGCAATTCTAGACCTATGTACAGTTTGGATATCTTAATACTTTTCAGCATTCAGTATTTATCTTGTTACTTAATTGCTCTAAAGTATTTTAAAAAATGTGACTGTTGCTAATTGGAAGACGTAAAACACTGTGAAAACACATATTTTCCATGCATACTGTCAACAAGTAAAAATGATATTCATTTTTTTTTTTTTTATCCAATGAAATCAGTTTTACTGTGTTGTAATGTATAAAAAATGGCTTACTATAACTCCAAAAAGTTTGTCTTAATATTCTCATACGAAAGGATCATGAAACAGTCTTCTTTAGGTAACACGATAAGCAAATTAAGAAAGCATTTTAAACACAATATTTGCAATATTCACAATGCTTATTGTATTTGCAAAATCATCACCAGTCCTACTGTGTAAGTCTTTCATCTTTGCCCCTCCTCACCAAACATCTGTGTTTAACTAAGCTGTCAGCACTCAAATCTGTGATTGCCTCATCCCCTTTAAAAATCAGTGATTGTGTATTTTCTCTCCATGTTACTGAAAACAGTCTATAACTTGAACTGTAGCTAGAGAGTGTAATCAATAACAAAATATCACATATTGACATACATTGTGACTCTGAAATCCTAGAGTCACTTCTAGATACAAATGTTTGGGGTTAGTAATTTTTTTTTTTAAGAAATCAGTACTTTTTTTTTAGCAGATGCAGTAAAAGTGACAGTAAAGACATTTGGGCTGGGCGGTATATCGAGTTTCTACAATACCGTTTATATCGATATACAGTAGTTTGATACGAGCGCATCTGAAATAGTGGAGGACGCATAGTGCTGCTGCGGGTAAAATGCATAATAAAATTTGTCCTAAACATGAGACATGCTTAATATTAAGGGCTTTAAAATAACTCATAATATATAGTTAACACGTATAGTTTAAAGCGGCTTACCCCATCAGATGCTCTGACAGATACATGTGCTGACAGATACTTGCGCTGTTTAATGCTAATGCGTTTATGGTGTTTCCCTCAGTGCACAACTTACAATTCACAGGTATATTCTCCAGCTGTAAATGTTAGAAAGTCATGCAAATATTTCCATTTTTCTGTAAGGAGTGGAGGAGCCTTATGCAAGCGAGTTTCCGCTAAACTTCACACTTCAGTGAACGAGCGCCGGCGCGCGTGTGCGTGTCAAACAGACGGACCGCAATAGAATAGGAGTGCCATTGTTCTAACTAAAATATACATTTTGCTAAAATATTTGTTGTTGAACAATAAATGTAGTTTTAAAATTCTTCATATGGCACAAGTAAGTGTATTTTTGTGATAGCAGTAACTGTAAAGTGAAATCAAAATAGCCTAATATAATGTGCTTTTTTTTTTATTTTCATTTTTAGTTTAGTGAATTTAACTTCTGCTTTAAAAAGCATTATTTTTTTGTTTAGATTGTAATGTTACAATGTTAGAATGTAATGTGATTTGACCCTTTTTTTGCACATATATAGCATTTTGTTTTCATAGCCTTTAATATGAACATTCTTTGTAGGACAACATTGGGCAGGATATGAAATTTTTTTTCTAAATCCAAATAGAAAAATGTAGCAAATATCGCCATTCAGCCAAAAAATACCAGGATATGATTTTTTGGCCGTATCACCCAGCCCTAAATGTTACAAAATATTTCTATTAATCAAAGAATCCAGAAAAAAAGTAACATATTAAGCAGCACAACTGTTTTCAATATTGATAATAATAATACATGTTTCTTGAGCATCATATCAGAGAGATTTCTGAAGGATCATGTGACACTGAAAACTGGAGTAATGATGCTGAAAATTCAGCTTTGATATCACAGGAATAAATTTAAAATTAAAATAGAAAGTGGTTATTTACTGTAAAATTGTAACAATATTTCATACTATTACAGATGTATTTCTGATCAAATAAATGCAGCCTTGGTGAGCATGAGACTTCTTTCAAAAACTCAAAATCTCACCAACCCTAATCATTTATTAATTTTTACAGCTCTGTTTTATTTTTTTCAAGATAAAGACTAAACTAGACTAATTTCTCATTTGTCTCCATGTTTTCTAAAGTGGCAATTTGTGATTGGTCCAGTAGTCAGTGAAGCTGACTAGACAATTCACCTGTGTCTCAAATTTCCCCTCCCACACAGAAATAATATTTTAACCCATGATCCAGTAATTTTAGGTCACAGTAGATGACAGACAAATGTTGATTTAAAAGAAAAGAAAGGAAAAGAAAAGAAATTGCGAAAGAGAGAAAGTAGTAAACGATTGAAAAGATTATTGCAGCCTGGCCTTTCCTGCATTTTTTCTGAATAGAACAGTTTGTTGTTGTGATTTCTCTCTATTTGTTGCATGAGTAACAACAGCCTCACCTCCCCTGCTCCCCGTCAGCTTTCTGTATGTGTGTGTGTGTGTTCAGTGGGAAGGATGTTATCCTGAGGGATCTCAGCTGCATTCCGGCCTTTATCCCAGCATCTCTATGTGTGTGTGTGTGTGTGTGAAAAATGTGTAAAAGTTGAGAACTTGAGGTATTGTTGATGAGGACGCTGACTGTAGGCATTTGTGTGTATGTGTGTTTGTTTGCTTCAGAGATGTATTTGTTATTGTGTGATCTCTTTGGGCTGAACAGTGATTCAGATCTTTCTAAGACGCACACACACACACACACACACACACACGCATTTGTGGGTGTTTGTAGATGATTGTCTCAGGCAGAAGCAACTGAGGACCAATTTAAACAGCAAAAGATGTATGAACCCCCTGTCTTCTTTTTTAAAAGCAGTAGGGCTCTGAAAATGACTGTAATTATTATAATGAGAGCGAGAAAGAGATTGTGCACTAGGTATGTTTTATTTGGGTAATTTCTTTGACCACAAACAATGTCATAAGCAGGCATGCATGGAATCTGCACACACAGATTTCTGTAGAGTCAGAAAGCCCCTTGCGGGTTCATTTATTAAATATTTCAGCCGATTTGTTTGTGTTTTCTACTATACTTGTAAGAGCTTTGTTTAACACATTTTACCATGTTTAAAATCCAGCGTAATTTTCTCCCAGAATCAGCCCAGATACTGTGAGAATCATAAGTATTCAGACACATGCAAAGCCGTTGGATAGCTGTCAGAGAGCGAGAGAACATGCGAGATGAAGAGCAGACAACTGGCAGGGCTTCACTAGATGCATACACACACACACACACACACACACACACGCATACGTGTTTGTTATAAATTGGCTTTTGTTTTATCCCAACAAGTTGTATGTGTGCGAACTGGAAAGTAAAAATGAATAATGGTGACCTGTAATCAGAATGTCCCCTTGCGCGCACACGTACCATCTGTTTAATCTTCTCCTTAGTTTGTATATGATGAATATTCAAGTTTAGACAGATGTCAACTGTACATGGAGGGAGGTGTCCTGACAGACAGAGGAAAGGAGACAAGATGAGGGAAGTGAGAGAGCGAGTTAGAGAAATCAAAGGGGAAGGATGTTAAATTAGAGGATAAACATGATTAAATCAGATTAGGGAGCCATTTATCAAACATTAGTGCAAACACACTCACTAAACACACTTAGTGCAGATTGCCCTGAATTGGGGTTGCATGGTATACGAAAAAGTATGGCGTTTTATCATCATTTTGCAAATTTCAGTACCTGACCGGACAGCATAGTTAAGTGTCGACATCTAATACTTACTGCTATATTTACACTGCTATTCAAAAGTTTGGAGTCGGGAAGATTTTTTATTATTATTATTATTATTATTATTACAATTTAAAATAACTGTTTTCTATTTCAATACATTTTAAAATGTAATTTATTCCTGTGATGGCAAAGCTAAATTTTCAGCATCATAATTCCAATCTTCAGTGTCACATGATCCTTCAGAAATCAGTCTAATAAGGTTATTTTCTGCTCAAGAAACATTTTTTATCATTATCAAAGTTCAAAACAGTTGTGCTGCTTAATATATTTGTGTAAACTGTGATATATTTTTTCAAGGTTCTTGATTGAATCAGATGTTAAAATGTTAAAAGCCTTTACTGTCACTTTTAATGCATCCTTGCTGAATAAAAAATATTAAGTTCTTTAAAAAAATGTACTGACACCAAACGTTTGAACGGGAGTGTGTGTAACTGCTTCATTTTGTAATTGATTTAAATCAAATCGAGAAAGGGTGTTTTACAAAACTAAAGTCATTTACTCTCTTTCTGGTGTAATTTAATTAGCATCAAAGAATAACAATTATGAAATGTTGTGTTTTTGCACTCATACTTATGTAGTCTGTTTCTTGCTTTATTCTTACTAAAAACTGAAATCACAGTAGAGGAAATGTCATTTCAGCTCATTAAGTTTTCTAGTCTTGTAAATGAGAAACATTTGTATGTGTAAATGCGTGTGTGTGTGTAATTGTGAGTGGTTGTGAACATTAGCAGTGACATACACTGCTTTTCCAGATACTATTTCCCTGGAGATTGCTGATCTATACGTCATCAGGCAGTGAAAGCATCTCCTACCAACATATAATCTGTCCCTTCAGAGTCCTTGACTCTTGGAAATGTGGCCCAGGCTGTCTAATGACTAAATTGAATGGGTTTTCTATTGAATCTGGCCACAGCAATCCAGATGGCCTTGAGATACCCAATAGGTTTGTGGGTAACCTCGTTTGGCTCGCCACTTCATGAAATGATTTTTCTTTCTTTCTTTCTTTCTTTCTTTCTTTCTTTCTTTCTTTCTTTCACTAATAGGAAGTGCATCCTGTCTCTATCTCACTGATTTGATAGTAAGTGTTCGATTGAGTCTTTTTGAGTCTTTCACTAAAGGCTTGGACCAATATCAACAAATAAGTCTTTTAAATTATTCAGCCTTAACAAAGTACCAATGGCTCCAGTGAGAGGCAATAATAGATTGTGTGCGTGTGTGTGTGTGTGTGTGTGTTTCTACATTGTGTGGACCAAATGTTTTAAGGATAACAACACCTGAAATCATTGTTGGGACCAGGCAATGGTCTCCATGAGGAAAGCAGGTTAAGAAACATACTAAGTAATGTCTTAATGAAAACTCAAAAGGTTTCTGTGAGAGTTAGGTTTAAGGTTAGGCAATAGAAAATATCATTAGCTCAGTACAACAACAGTAGAAATTAAGGAAAGTCCCCACCTTATTAGAAAAACAACTATGACTGTGTGGGTGTGTGTATTTCAGGGTGTATCGTGATATGAAAGTTGAAACAGAAGAGACAGGAAATCAAATGTGATCTGGTAAACTGTTTTGTAGTCTGGGAGTTTCAGTCTGAGAATAACTCAACTGTTGAAAAGCTACAGATTAAGATAAAAACAAACACATACATACACATAGAGATATGTAGATGCCTATACATACATGCACAAAGACTCAAACATCCATACAGACATGTATATTTATGTGTAAGCGTTTAAAAATCCTTCTCATTGCCCAGAAACTTTTATGCATTTTGCATGTTTGTATGTATGTGCCTTTCTTTGTACATGTCCAGTATGTCTGTACCAACGTTTGATTGAGAGTTTGATTCTGAGGGCAGATGAGGTCAGGATTCCTCTGCTATCCTGCTGACCCAGCACACAAGGCCAGAGAAACAGATCCATCCCCTGCCGGGCAGATGATTCCTGTCTGTGCTGCATTCCAGAGCCTCAGGTCTTCCCTTAAGCCACAGTCTCATTATGTGTCGAGTGTGGACAACATATATTCCTGTCAACGGTAGAAAACTCTGTCAGTATGATGGCTTCCTTTGGGAATTACAGTCATTAGGATCTGTTTTAGCCCTTCGCATTTGTCAATCCAAGTTTTACTAGAACTGTCGGGATAGAAAACAAATTGTACAAGCTTTCTATTGCATTTTTAAAGCAGAATATAAGGCCAAAGAAGTTTCAAGAATATAAAATTAATGGCGATTAGTGTCTAATGTGCATCTTTGCATGTTCCCATTCACACTTACTATTGTATAATGCGTTTCTCAATGAGAGTGGCTTGCACTTATTGCACTTCCTGCAAGTTGCATGGCATCTGCAACAGACAAGTTTTACAGTTAAACTGGCATCTTCTCCTTCTGAGTCATTACTCCGCTACGGTGATAAACAAGTGGTAGGATGTCATAGTAACATGACCCAAATACAATGGCCCTCATTTATCAAACGAACGTAGAAACCAGCGTACATCCGAATGAAAAAATCAGCTTACGACAACGCTCACGTGTGATTCATTAAACTTTCGTATGCGGCCAATTCCGTCACACGAATGAATGGGTGTTGATAAATGTGGCGGTTGAAAACAATTGTCATTTAAATATCACACCCCAACTTTTAGAAGCCTCACCCTATAGTTTACAAAACAGAGAAACGTAACCCTGCCATGAAGAGGAAGTAATCCTATGAAAAAGAAATTTATCTTACTCTAAAAACACCTCTCAACCTCGTAATTGCAAACAATACAATTAATTTAAATAAAAATACCGGTAAATAAAACTAAATAGCCTACTTACAAACATTATTAATATAAATTTGGTTATTTTAGTACCTCACTCCACAGAAAATCCTTTAAATTTATTTTATTCAGAACAAGAATGAAAAATAAGTAGCTATATATTATAAATTGAAACACAAATTAGGCTATAGTGGCATTCTTTATAAAACAGAAATGAATTTATTTAAAGCAAAACTGAATTGGGCTCACATAGCCTACCTCTCTCATTCGGGAAGGATCCAAACGTTTTCCATATTTGCGACGTTCGCGATGGTTGCTAAACTATTGTTCATTATGTAAACTAAGCCTTTGTATTTCACTCTTGTTTCAATATCCACATAAAACATCATCCTTCGCATGCGCAAAAATGTGTTTGGTTGGGCGTTGCGACTGGTACAGATGTACTCCTATAGCGAACCATTTAAACTGAGCTGTGTTTTCTCTGCATTTTAGTTTGCTGATAAATGGCTGAAATGTAAGGTTAGCGACGCTAGAACTGATATGTAGCGTATGCGTGAGTGAGGCGCCCGCGCGATCAATTGGATTTAATAAAATAAAGATAAATATTTTAATAAAATAAAGAAAACGAATACAACGCGCCAAATGAGCGTAGCCTGTACTATCCCTACTTGATGCAGTTTTTCTCTTTTGTTTTGTTAATCTGTTAATTATTTCAGTGAAATATATATATTTCATGTAGTCCTATTATTTTAGTTTTTCTCTGCATTGCCAGGTGCATGATGTGTGAATCCTTATGTTCTGTTGATGTTGCCATTTGTGCATGCAAAGCGAAATCCCTGGAAAGAAAAAAAACATTTGTAGTATTTTAAGACACACATCTGTTCTAATTTAATTTTAATTTGACATTTTAATCGTGTCGTTTAATGGTTAATGATCGTTAGTGAGTGATTGTCGGTCAGGAAAATAAACTAAATGTTCTCATAACAGTTGTACGCAAGTTCCCGCTGACTCAAAAACTTTCGTACACGAGCTGAGACCTGACGTGAGATTTAATCTTAACCACTGCTCACGCTCATTGATAAATGCCAAATTTTGTGTGGAAACGAGCGTACGCACAGTTTTCTGGCGTACGATCATTTGATAAATGAGGGCCATTGTGAAAAGAAATCGGTTTGAGTTTGCAAGTAATCAAACATCACTATTTTAATTCATGATTCAGGCCACCAGCTTAGTAGTAGAGTTTTCAATGAGCTTAAATGGATGTGTATTCTATTGCACAGTGACACTAAAATCCGAGTATTATTGTGTGTGTTGCATGCAGGTGAAGGCTGGTTTTGTTGCACTTACTCTTTGTACTGAGAACAAGGGGAACGTCTGAGGGAGGAGTCTTTGACCTTGCCATGTCAACCATGTTTTAAAAGACATCGTCATATTGCCTAGCAACCAGCCTTTTCTGTACTTCCTCTGGCCACTGTTTCTGGAATAACAGAAAGTACGCAAAGCTGCTGAACTGCAGTCCATCACTGACTCCCTGAAAGACATCGATTTGACAGCACTGTAATATATATATATATATATATATAAAGATAGATAGATAGACAGATAGATAGATAGATTTTATCTTTCATTTTTGAAGTCAAGGTTTTTTGTTATGATGGTGGGGAAAATATCTTTAGCCTTTTTTGTAGCTGCAAAGTCAGCATGTCTATAAAGCCTGAAACTGCTGTCAATGTGGGCAGCTCTCTATGGTTTGAGACACCGTGTCTGACATCCATCACTCCTCTAGCTCTAAAGCATTCTTGTCCAGCATTCATGATTAGTGCTTAACACTTTAATGAGATTGAGAGCTTCTCATGATGCGGATTTCCTGTGTCCCTTCTCTCCATGGCCTCTTTTTGTCAGTAGGTAATTTATAGCAGGACAATGAGGCCTTGACTCCATTGAGTCGCTTTCTGTTCCTGTTTAACTCCTCAAAGCCAAAAGTCTTGAAGAACTCTATTACCTAAAGTCAACACGAAATCAAAATTGACCCTGTTTACTTGTCTTACTGTTCATAATTCTTTGGTCCATGTAAATTACAAATAAGGCCAAAAATCAAAATCTAATATCTTGCTCTGAATCTTGCTAACAACTTGCTTGACAAATTTTGCTTTTTGTTTGATTTAATCAGTTTCTGATGGATAAAATCTATTTTACATTTTGTCTGGTTGAAAATACATCAGCTTACCAAAGTAAAATGGGTTATGCATGGCTTATGGGTTATTTCATGATGACTTAAAGTGTAAAGACTATTAAGGGAACACAACAATATGTTGACTTTACACTGGTATTATGAGCTAATCTGGTATTATGATTCAGCTCGTTAATTAGCTCAGCGTTCAATTGGCCGGCTAATTGGGTATGGCAAATGGTTAATAATCTAATTCAGTGTCAATATCAGCATGCACAATTAGCAGAGAGATTACCGACTCCTGAGGTCGTTTAGTGTGGTGGTGTAGTCATTAGATGTGTTGTGAGTGTGTGCGGGTTTACATGGCTTCATTTTGGTGAAAATGAATTTGAAAAAATCTTTATTGGGTTTAGAATAGTCTATAGCAATTAGAAAAAAAAAAGAAAAAGAAAAAAAAAAAAAAAAATATATATATATATATATATATATATATATATAAAACAATAGAAGTATACAGTATGTCCTCACTTTGATAGCTTTGACAGATAAATGTGTGTTTCGGTCAGTTTTTGCCTTCATTCATTGTGGTGACCAAAGGTCCACTTATAATGTTAGCAATATTTTTACATCAAAAAACATCTTAATTTAGGAGTAATAGAATAGTTTTCTATCGTATTTTTAACCATCTCTTTGAAACACTCAGTTTTGATAGGTGTGCCACATTAAAGACTTGGAAGTAAATGGCCACTGCTATGATTGGTTTTGCATATTAAAATAATTTTCAACGTCCATGCCATTACGCGTGTGAAATTGTTTTGAAAACTTCCGATGTTGAAAAATCAATCTGGAACTATATTAGAAATACAGTTCATCCACGCTTTCTTAATGTTAAGATCACAAGCAAGGCAATGTGAAGAAGACAACTTGCCACTTCAAAATGTCAAAATGTCTAAAAACTTAAAAATTTGTATGCGTTTTGGCCGTTCATTTACATGACAATGCCGTTTTGGGTGCCTGAAAACGCAAACTTTTGAAAACGGGTTTCAAAGTGCAAGTTTTTGAAAACTGTCTCCGTGTAAACAACAAAAACGCAAATATGTGAAAATGATGACGTCAAGCACATGCGCATTACATGTTCAGTCTATAGTGTTTCATCGGCATCTAATGGCCTGACAGCAGAATACAGCATTTTCAGTCATTTTCACGGATCCGTATGAATAGGGAGCGTTTTGACAATGGTGTCGTCTGTACGTGGAAAACTTCTCAGACATTCAGCCAACAGGTGTTCTGTCCATTTCTTTCATTTGGAATTGATAGGGCAAAAACACTTTGCATTCTTATTGGCTGCTAGTAGAAAACTGCTGTAGTTATAAAAAATAAATAAATATATGATGAAATCTGTTTTTTTGTTTTGTTTTGTTTTTTCATTTATTATTTGAATATTTTGAAAAATGGCAAGGCCACACTGAAATATTCCCCTAATGTTATTCCAAGCACGCATCCTTATTAGGACTGTTATTATTACTTTGTCAAATGGCTAAATTCATTGGCTGTTTGTGGCCTCTGGAGGGACATTTTTTAAAAGCTTTTCTGCTTTTGGCTAATCTCAGATGCCTTTTTTTTAACTTTTAATATTCAAAGACTTATCCTCTGTCAAACCTGCTGAATGCACATGCCTGCAAAAGGTCGACAGAATTCAGCAGTACGGCTCATATGACAGATGTGTCCTAATTGAGATGAGCAGATTGATGGGTACAAACTGCTTATGTTTTATAACAGTGATATGCTTGACAGGGAGAGAAGGAAGGAAGGAAGGAAGGAGATAGGAAAAGGAAGACTGGGCAGGAGGAAAGAAAGAAAGAAAGAAAGAAAGAAAGAAAGAAAGAAAGAAAGAAAGAAAGAAAGAAATGGGCGAGTATTTAAAGGGATTGAGAGCGCCCCATAGGCTCCATCATTGATTTATCATCCTTTAGTCTGATTCTTTTACTTTATCTCTTTCACTTTTGCCTTGCTTCAATGTCACTTAAACATTTGGAGGACATTAGAGGGGAGGTTGTTGAAACGTTTGCAGAACATTAGTATGGAGTTTCTTCCTGCATTAATCAATTCTACTGTTCTACTCAAATAAGCCTCCGTCAGGCCCAGATTTACAACATTACAGATGACAGCGGGCCCTCAGTCTCCCTAAGCGTGATACGGCTCTGCATGCATGGATGACCTTGTGTGGAACAGATCAAAAAAAAAGATATAGGAAATAATTCTGAAAGCCGCAGGATGGTAGGTCTCTAGGAGTTGTGACTTTTTAGCATAACCTACAATGTTGCTAGTGTAACCTGCTTCGTAGGAGCAGTATTAAATTTGTTCAATTAATGCCAATGAAACATTTTTTTTTTTTTGTAATAATTGATGTAAAATAATTAGTGCTGTCAAATCGATTAATCATGATTAATCGCATCTAACATAAGTTTGTAAATATATAATATATGTGTGTGTGTGTGTGTGTGTGTGTGTATATATATAAGCTAATGTACACACACATACATACATATACATACAAACTTTAATGTTGGATGCGATTAATCGCTATTAATCGATTTGACAGCACTAAAAATAATATAATATAGTATAAACATACATTTTAATACAGTTTATAGATTTTTTTCCAGATTTTTTTTAACCTTCTAGGCATTTAATTTAGATTTCAAGTACATGCAAAACATGCAAACATGCAAAGAGGCATGTCATGATTTGCATTTATTCACTTATCATTTATGGTTTACTTCAGTTACTTACAAGTGAGCAATGATACTTACAAAAGTGCAATGATTTGATGATGGATGAATAAAAGCATTTATCCAATATTTTTGAAAAACTATAAAAAATGTGGAAAAGAGGAAGCTAATGTTGGTGTATTTTTGTATTAAGGTGCAGTCACATTACTGACGTTTCATTGAAATTTCGCAGGAAATAAAGGTCTATTGTCTATTGTTAACAGTGTATGAAGCACAGCTCACACAGAAGTCACTTTCAAACCAAGAAGCTTTCTGTTGATCAATGTAGGAGACCAACTTGAACACAAGCAATACCTGTGCGAGGAACATTTCCGCCCTCACGTGAAACTCCAAATGAGGCAGATTCCTATTTAAAAGACTGGATTTCATACATGAAATTTCACCAAATAACAGTAAGTGTGACTGCACCTTTAGAGCAAGTTTCCTGAAGTCTGATCGGAAAACAAAAGGCAGTGTTTGTGTGTGGTAGTAGCCTTGGACCTGCCTGTCTAAAAATACCCATAAACTGACAGACTCTTGACAGGAAAAGACCTCTGGCAAATATATAAGCAAATATTATTATTTCTACTGCAGAAAGCTGATGTGTGTGTGGGGGAGAGGGGTAGAGCTAGCACAGCTGTAGGCAGTTTTGTCTGTGGTGTTGAGAGAAGAGGTCGCACCGTGTGGAGAAAGCAAAAAGTGCATTTGTGTTCAGTGGAAGGCTGGCAGCATCTCAAAGCTTTAGTACACAACACCTACGCACAATCACTCAAATCACTGTCTTTCTCCTTTCTTCTGGATAAGCTGTGGCAAAAAAATGCTGTTTGAGGAAAAAAGGTTCAGTGATGGTACCTTAAAGGTTTTACTACAGATATTTACTACACATTTACTACAGATAGGCTAATAGCTAATAAAAGAACATCAAGAGTTCATTGAATTTAACGTGTTCTTGCATTACTGTGGTGGTAACTTCAAAACTCCAGGGGCGATAGTTACTCCAAATGTCTGAGCTGTTAAACTGAATTTGTTGTTATTCTGGTAGTTAGCTATGTTGACTTTAACTAACTTGCTTAGCAAGACTCTCTTCAAACTATTGAACACTGCATGACTGAAAGAGAAAAACGAAGTAAGTTTAAATACTTCCAGAAACGCTAGCATGAAGAAACTTAGCGTATTTACTAGTTGCCATATCGACAATATATAGAGAAAAAATTGTGCGAAAATTCAGAAATCTTTGGAAGATATCACTGAACATTTATTTAACAATAGCAAAAGTAAATTTCTTACTTAAGCTAATTTTTCATCTATATTTTTTGTGTTTATTTAAAATTAGACAAATCTGATATTATTTTAATCTCCAATCTGTTGTTTAGCAGTTTGGGTAGTTCTTTAATGCTTCACTAACTAGCAGAAGACACTAACCAGTTTTAAAGTCCAGTTGCGCAGATAGGGTTCGTTGTAACACTGCGTTACAATGTGCCCAGCTATTAGAACTGTACTATTCTATACAGATACAACTGGCATAATCAACTTTTATGAATTTCTGTTGAGAAACCATGGAAAAAAGGTGAATAAAGACTGAAAGGAAGAACCTGAACATCCAGAAAAGATTTCAAGAAATCCAGAAATTTCAAGAAATTTACAGCATTTGTACCAGGCTGTCTATTTATCCTGTGTTTTGTGAGAGCTGTGAGTGGAGGGAGAGGAGTGTTTTTGTTCAGCTCTGTGTTTTTCTGAATGTCTGAATGTGTTTCTTCATCCGTTTGTGTGTATTGTTTTGACCTACGCTGTCTAGCTGTGTTTTGTGTTCATTGTCAAACTACAAAATTATATAAATTTGAATTTCTAAAAAAAAAAAAATGCTATTGTTTTATATGACAAAAATAATTATTGTCTTTTATTGACAAAATATTTCAGTTTGTCAAGTATATTTTTTTAATTAAATCAGATAACATTTTTAGCTGTCATATGGTCATGTTACAACGTGCCCCATCACACGTTACAATGTGCCCCACCTATGGGGCATGTTGTCCCATTTCACTTCCCTTCTTTCGGGGTAAATAAAGAAAAAAATATACACAGTATTAATGAAACAAAGCCACATGTTTGTACCAGACACATGTGAAATTAATGTGGAACAAAATAAATTCTCTGAACCCTAAGTAGATTTACACAAACTGAGAGTTAGGTTGTGCCCCCCACTTTCCCCTAGACAGTTTATCTGATATGCTAATTTTTTCCTTGCAGAAACACTGCTATGCAATGTGTAGCATTATTAATTTTGTAATGATGACACATTTTGAAAGGCAACAATGTATGGAATTGAGTTTGCTTAGCTAGAAGAGCTAGCATTCATGTTAATAAGTTTGGGGTCAGTAAGACCTTTTTATAAGAAGTCTCTTACGCTCACCAAGGCTGCATTTGTTCGATTAAAACTACAGTAAAAAGTGTTGTTCAATATTATTGCAGTTTAAAATAACTGTTTCTGTTTTAATGTTTCAAAACATAATTTATTCCTATGATGGCAAAGGTGAATTTTCAGCATCATTACTCCAGTCTTCAGTGTCACATGATCCTTCAGAAATCATTCTGATGATTTGGTGCTTAAGAAACATTTCTTATTATAATCAATGTTGAAAACACTTGTGCTGCTTAATATTTTTGTGAAAACTGTGATTGTTTTTTTCAGGATTCTTTGTTGAATAAAAAGTTCAAAAGAACAGCATTTATTTGAATTAGCAGTCTTTTGTGACATTATAAATGTCTGTACTGTTTACTTTTAAGCAATTTAATGCATCCTTGCTGAATTAATTTATTTAAAAAAAAAACATAACCTCAAACTTGTATACAGTAGCGTATTTGGGTGCAGTGTGTTTTGGACTTATGTATGAGCAATGTAAAAGAAATTCCATAATACTGTAGGCAAGTGTACAAATTCAGATGTGAACTCAGTCTCATTGAACACACTTAAAGGGATAGTTCACCCAAAAATGAAAATTATGTAATTTACTCACCCCAAACCTTTATGTTTTTCTTTCTTCTACTGGACAAAAAATAAGATATTTTGAAGAAACAGCTGACAGTAGCCATTAACTTCCATAGTATGGAAAAATGCCACTCCTTTAAATAAAGCTACTATAAAGCTAGCTATAAACATGCCAACTGGATCTAGTCCAAAACACTAGTTCAACTGACAGTAAAAAAAAAAAAAAAAAAAAAAAACAAGAAAAGAAAAGAAAAGAAAAGAAAAGAGTGGAAAACACCCACTTAGTGTGACACTTGAGGCAATACAGAGAATGCAATGCATACTTGTGTCATGTAATTAACTCCATTCTGACACATTTGAAAACAATGTATAAAATTGCAATTAGAAGCTTTTGCAGTCACATACTAGCATAAAGTATGTTTTGGGCCTAAGTAATTATAGTAATGTATATTCTTTGACAAATTAATATTGAATTGATGAACATATATGTTGGGTTGAGTGGTGGATTGTTCCAGAACATGTTTTCCACTCATCCGCACTCTTCATTCAATAGCAGACAATGACGTACAGGTGCTTTTTGGAAAGTTCGTACAGCTTTGCTAATTCTGCACAGCCCTCCTCCCCCAGACTGAGCACTGCCGTCCACTCGACACACACCTCAGCTGAAAGACCATTATTAAATGCAGCTTTGCCACAGTTTTTTATTAGTCAAAGTACGGCCATTTACCTTTTGAAACATACAAACAGGTCCTCCTCTCTCCCTGGAGAGCTCTGACTAATGCTGTACTTCACTGTATGAATGTGTGTGTATGAAGAAGAATACTTTGTACATGTTTCTATCAGGCTCTTAGTGCTACTCCAGAGTTTCATTTCTCTTTGCTGTCTCTATTTCTGTCTGAGTGTATTTTGTGTTCTTCACAGAGTGAGATCTCATTCTGAGAATGAGAAAGCACCCACTGACTTTTGTAAGTCACACTGTGCTTCAGTGCTTGTGTTCACTGTGTGATACAGAGCTGCATGGTAAGCAGACGTGAGCTCTGTTTATCAAATACTGGTGGCTGGGATTTTTTTTTTTCCCACTTTAGAGTGGTGTTGTGAACTTTAGGACCTGTGAGAGTTCTATTGCTCCAACTCATATTGTGAAGTATGTGTGTCTTTGTTGTTCCATTGAATGGAAGGAAAATTGCTGCTGTTGACTCTGTAAACAAAGGCCCTTATTGTGAAGGACCTGTTCATTTAAATTATTAGTTTGCATGCTGTTTAAATCTGATGGTTAAACTTATTGTACAGTCATAGACATACAAGAATATGTGAATGTCTTTGAATGCTATATCTAGATCTGGAAAGCTGCTGAGGGTATCCTTGAATCATTAGTCCATGTTAACCCAGGTTCTCCTTCAGTTCGGCCTGCATATGTTGCTGTATGGAAACTGCGAAACTGAATTCAGGTCAGATAGACTTTGCGCTGTTTGTTCTCTTGTGTCGACCCCTTGGGAAACAAGGTGAGAAGAGTTGTTTCCGCTTCTGCAGAGGTACTTTACCAAGCATCCACTCCTCCTTCTCCCAAAGGAAGTAGCAAGTATACGTGCAGGGCTACCCAGCGTCCTACTTCCACAGGGTAGATGGCCTTGATATATGACCACAGTGCATTCTGGGTAATCAGCAGGTCACCTTTACTGTATGTGGATGCTGAGCGGTTTAAAGACAATTAACCCACATCCTGCATCTCCTTTAAGCAATCAAATGCTCCATTCAGACGTGTGTTCTGATGTGACTAAGATTCTTTATAATCTAATTTACTAAGTTTTAAAGTCTATAATACTAAAATGGAAATTATTTTAGACTTTGGTATAGAGATAAAATGATTTAATACATTTTTTTTTTTTTGTATAATCAATAAATGGTTAAAATCTGTTTTAGAAATAGCATCCAACATTACACCACTATGCTTTTAATAGGAAACTTAATATTTTGTGTTGCTTGCATAAATTATTGAACATTTTTACTCATATTCAATGCAATATTTGTCTCATAAAGCAGGTTGTTTACCTTCAGATTTAGTTATTGTGTCAAAAATCAGAAATAGAACAATACATAAAGTACATCATTTTAAATGCTTTTTTCCTCCAGCTTTAAATTCTGTTAATCAAAACAAGCTCTCTCACAATCCTGCTCAAACTTCAGACTTCTGGAGACATAATGTTCATGCAGAAATACTTCAGAATTTAAGAACAGTGCTTTCAAACTCTGTGGAACATCAGGTACAAAAGAATAGCAATATCAAACAGCGAGCGCACACGGCGCAATCAAGACAACAGAGTGCAGTGACAATTTACATAGTGCATCTGTCAAATCAGAGTCAAGTTGGGTTTATTCTTTGCTCTTCTGCCTAGAAAAGAAACCAAATACTGTAGCCTTTGCATTTTGGCAGCAAGACAAAGAAAAAGCCTTTTTTGCTTTGAGGCCTGAAGTTCTGGTCCATTGGAGCGTCAGGAGAGATCCAAAGGCTCAGAGGTGCTCAGTGGGCTGAGCAGCTTTATAGCAGTGCACCCGTGCTGGGTGTATTTATAGCAGTGTGTGGGTTATGCCATTGCAGGGGCGGCCCGCGTCACATGCCAGAGGAACCCTTACGTAGCAGAACCAAGCCAAGACTTCTGTGCTAAATAAAGAGATGCTTTCATATATTTCCACTCTTACAAACACAGAGATAAAGACTATCTCTGTCTCTCGCTCTCTCTATCTATTTATCTATAAATCACACATCTGGAAAGAGAGCATTTGAACATCTTTTAAAAAGCAGTGACACTGATTATTTAAATCAGTATTGATTAATTCTAAATAAAATAGTCATATTGACAAAAATTGTAAATTGATGAGGGTTTTCTACTCATACAGCGCTCAGCGTAAATGAGTACACCCCCTTTGAAAAGTAACATTTTAAACAATATCTTAATGAACACAAAAACAATTTCTAAAATGTTGACAAGACTACGTTTAATATAACATCTGTTTAACTTATAACATGAAAGTAAGGTTAATAATATAACTTAGAGAACAAAATTTTCAGTTTTACTCAAATTAGGGTGATGCAAAAATGAGTACACCCCACTGAAAGTCTCTGGAGCAAAGCTAAATTTTAGACTACAAATGTCTAATTTAACAAGAATTCAACCACAGGTAAGTCTAATTATTCATTACACAGGTGTCCAGCAGACAGTTGACTATAAAAGAGTGTTAAAACCCCTTCCCATTTCATGCTGTCAGCAATGGCACCACATGAAATATCACAAGACCTGAGAAAGAAAATAATTTCTGTATGGCATCGCAAAGGTGAGGAATACAAAGAAAAATGCATGGTGCCTACAGTGAAACATGGTGGTGGCAGTGTCCTTATGTGGGGCTGCATGAGTGCTGCTGGTGTCGGGGAGCTGCATTTCATTGATGGCATCATGAATTCACAGATGTACTGCTCTATACTGAAAGAGAAGATGCTACCATCACTCCGTGCCCTTGGTCGTCGTGCACTTTTCCAACATGACAATGATCCTAAACACATTTCTGAAGAAGAACAGGGTGAAAGTGATTTAGTGTCCAAGTATGGCTCCTGATCTGAACCCAATCGAACACCTGGGGAATGGGGAATTCCTATGGGAAAAGTTGAGCATCACTCTCCATCCAGCATCCAGTCTCTAAAAGAGGTCATTCTTGAAGAATGAAAAAGAAAGATGTTGCAAAATGTCGCCAGCTTGTTCTTTCCATGCCTAGAAGACTTGGTGCTGTCATTAAAAATCATGGAGGCGATACAAAGTACTAGATGTAGTAGTTTTTGTTGTGGGTGTACTCATTTTTGCATCACCCTAATTTGAGTAAAAATGAAAAATGTGTAGTCTAAGTTATATTATTAACCTTACTTTCATGTTATAAGTTAAACAGATGTTATATTAAACTTAGTCTTGTCAACATTTTGGAAATTGTTTTTGTGTTCATTGAGATATTGTTTAAAATGTTACTTTTCAAAGGGGGTGTACTCATTTATGCTGAGCACTGTATATGTGCTCACACACATAAGTGCATTAGAAGTACAGCAGAATTGGTTTGTCTGCCACCTGTCAGGTGCGGTGAGATGATATAAGAGGAGTTGAATAGCATCTGACTGACCTGTACAGCTGTTTTCCTCTAATCAGAAAGGATCTGCAGGTATAAGTGGAGAATGAGTTATAAATTGTACATTCTGCAGGATATTAGTCTTATGTACGTAGTATAATGCTGTATAATTGTATAATGCTGTTATACAGTATATAATTTACTGATAGTAATAATCGATCTCTCTATCTTGAAATATAAATAGTTTTGTTTTTATGTATTTACTGCTGCCACTGTCGCCTTTTGGCTTGCTTAGTTGGGGACACTTAATATTACTTAATATTACTTGGGAACACTTAATATTCAACAATGTTTTTGATCTGCCTGCATCGACACCATTCTATGCCAACTAAACTGAGCTGGATGATGACATCACTGTCTTCTCCAGAGCCGATGTATAGATGAATTAACTAAATGAATAACTAGATTTTTACAAATGAATGAATCAATACTGAATTTACTTAAGCTGGACAATGACACTATTTTCTTCTAGAGCTGCTGTGCAGCCAAAATTATTTTCCTATTATCACTGTAAAGCTACTTTGACAATCTGCATTGTGAAAAGCGCTACATAAATAAAGGTGACTTGACTTGACTAAAAAAAAACTTGGTCTTAGCTGGTGTAAGCTGGTTCTTCCAGTCTGATAGCTGAAAAGTGCTCGAAACCCCTCTAAAACCAGCCCTACCAAGCTGTGAGATTTTTTTTTTTTTTTAAACAGTTGTTAATAAGAAATATGTATTGAACACAGGATAATAAATGAACATTTTTAGTGCTTGACATCAATTCCATTCCCTCTCTTTATCTCCCACTGTGTTCTCTCTTTCACTCACTCTAGCTCTCTGTTCCCCTCTTTCTTTCAGTCGGTCGGTCTGCAGTCTGGGATTGTGTTTCATTTCCTCAGTCTGTAATTTTACCAGAGTGAGTTTGCTAAAACTGGCTCTCTTACATTTTTAACATACACGGAAACTTGAGAACACAATGTGCGGTCACACGCACATAAAAAGGAAATGTTTAATTCATACTACTAAACACAATTACAAATAATTACTGTGTGTCTTTGTAGTACTGTATATTACAACAAGGAAAGTTCACATATGCATGTGCTTTAATAAATGTCTGATAGATCAAGTGGTCTGTGTGCACGCAGCAAGTATTGGCATATTGCTTTTACAAAATGACAGCAACAGCAATATGATGAAATATATCAGTGTTCTTCAAAAGAAATGGTGACATTTATGTTGTTGCCAAGAAACAAAAATCTGGCACATTTCCCAGGTGAAAAAAAAGTGCACTTCCATAATGTACTTAAAGTGCTCTATTTTTGCATACTAATTTTGTACTTAATATACTAAAAATTCTTTAGTACTTAAGATAATCTTAAGAACATCTAAGTGTACTCAACTGTGCTATTTTGAGACACCATGAATATGAACTACAATGTGCTTTTAACATACTATCTCCGTATTAAAAAAATTTATTTAGTTACCACTTGTAGTTTTACACTGTATGAAAGATGGGTTAAAGTGTGCTACAAGTGGTAACTAAATACATTTTTTAAATACAGAGATAGTATGTCAAAAGCACATTGTAGTTCATATTCATGGTGTCTCAAAATAGCACAGTTGAGTTCACTTATATGTCCTTAAGAATCCTTTAAGAAGTACTCATTTTAATTTTTTTTTTTTATGTACAAAATTAGTGCGTGAAAATAGAGCACTTTAAGTACTTTATGGAAGTGTACTTTTTTTTCACCTGGGTTCAATTTAATGATTTTAGCCCAGTTAAAATTTAGAGTCAAAACCATATGTTTTATATGCATATATGTTGGAAAACTGCTTTTTAAAAGTAAAGTTTTAGTATAGCTTTGCTGTAGCTCAAACATAATGACATTAAGAATACAAAGGTCATGGGTTTGATTCCCAGAAAATGCATGAACTGATAAAGATGCATACCTTGAATGCACTTTGGATAAAAATATCTGCCAAATGCATAAATGCATTATGCAATATAAATGTCAGGTCAAACCCCATACCATTACAGCTTTGGCTTTCAGAAGTGACACATTCTCTGTAAAGCAAACCCACGCGCTGAGACCATGCTTAGATCCATTTACACAGACCAGACCAGTCATTTGCCTCCTGAGGAGTGATTGCATTATAATGCATATGAGTTCAGACCTTCTGACCAATCAGAAGAATCCAATATATAGTACTGAATTTGGGACCTGGTTGATCGTCTCTAACAAGCTTTCACTTATACCAGTTGTCTGAGGAATGACCTCTCATAAGTGTCTGATTGACTAAAGCATAACATAAGCATATTCTGTGAAGGTAATTACTGATTCAGAACAGGTGCTCAGTTTATTATGTGTTAATTAACTTAATTCTAATGTATTACAGAATGCACAACTAATTAAAGCACTGCTAAACTGAATGGTTAAGTGTTTTTTACTTAATTGGCCATTGAAAGAGAAATTTCACAGAATGTTGTGGGGAAAACAATCACAGGTATGTTCTAGTTATATCGGCTGTCTAAACAAAACATGTCAGTGAAACATTTGCATCTAATGGAGGAAAATAGGAGAGAGAGGAAAAAGAGTGTAAATACACCACGTTGAGAGACAGAGACCTGTTAAAAGATTTATATTATGGGTTAGATGAGTAATATGCATTACCTATACCTCCGCAGAAACCTTGACTGCAACCTGCATTGCAGTTGACAGAGAAAAATCACACTCACACTCTCACACACACACAAAGACCGACTGATTTACAGGCACTGAGACGTGTAGCACATACTGACTGCACGCCGTACACATACATTAATGCTCGTACACATGCAGTTGAGCTGGTATGACCAGTGAAGTATTACAGATGGCACTCTAATTGGTCCCTTTGGAGTAGATGCATGCCCAAGCTGGAAAAATATAAAAATAATCACAGAGTGCACAGCAGATAACACCAAGGAGACCCTTCCTGTTCTCTTCAACATACACATGCATGTATGCTTAGTTCTGTGAACATTCACTGTTATGTGAATGTGTTTTAATAGTTTTTAATGTTTTTCAGTCTGAGCAGTTCCTACGCAGGGGTCAACAGTTATATGAAGTCTCCTGATTTTTGCTGTTGTGACAGTATATGCATGTTTTTTTCTTGTAACATTACCAATATCATTTCAAATCGCAGACATCAGAATCACTTATGCTTTCATGTATGCTTTTTTTTTAAACAACATGATAAATTAACCTCTTTGAACTTCATCGTAATATGTGTCCTTTGCTGTGATTTGAATCAAATGCACAAAGTAATACCATTTGTTGTCTATTTTTTAATCATCTGCAGTGTTCATGAAAAACTCTTTAAATAAAGTAATTAGCCTTCTTAGCAAATGTCTATGTTTGTTTGTTATAGGGTTTTGAGCCACATCACGACTCGCTGATTGAAAATAAGTGTTTATTTAGCATGAACAGCTCAATGCTCATGTTAAAGGGTTAGCTCGCCTAAAAATGAATTACTCATCCTCATGTCGTTCCAAACCCGTAAGACTTTTGTTCATCTTTGGAACAGAAATGAAGATCTTTTTATTGAAATCTGAGAGGTTTCTGTGCCTCCATAGAGATCCAATGCAGCTACAACTTTCAAGGTCCAGAAAGGTAGTAAAGACATCATTAAAGTACCCCACTGGTTTAACCTCAGTTTTATGAAACGACGCAAGTACTTTGTTTGTGTGAAAAAAAAACAATTTACCACATCATTGTACCCAGTTTTTGAAAAAAGAGTTTTATTGCATTCATAGAGCGAACATTTCACTGATTGTGTACAGTTTAACGGAAGTTACACCCATAATTCGTGCAAAGCGTCATGGGTCATAGAAAAGGGGTGGATAGACACATATTAGAAGGAACAGACTATTTGATAAGGATATGTTTGTGTATTCCTTTAGCAGACACACAGACAGGATGACACTTGGACTAGTGCAAATAGCTGTGAGTGAAGACAGTCCTGCACCTTCTCATGTCTCGTATGTTTGTGTTTGTGTAGCGACGTATGTTCTGTTTTAAATGTCCTTTTAAATGACAGAGATCAGGGCACAATCATTCTCTGTCAACTTGGTGGACTCTGACCCTTAACCTCGCTGTCTTTTTCTCTCAGTTACTCCTCATCCCATGGAGATCCATTCAAACATGCACTGACATTGTCATTCTCGCTCAGGAGCAGTCTGAATACAGACACCCTTCAGCAGTTCAGTGCAAACACGGCTGTGTTATGAAACAAGGCTAACTTGCGGATGACCCTCATGGATCTGCTCCCAGTAACATGCACATGGCTTGGTGAAATGACTTCCTGTGCAGCGATGCCCAAATAATCCAAGTGCCCAAATAAGCTTAGAATTTTCCAGGAAATGAAATACAACCCTCAGCCTTGCTACTTGGTAGTTGCCTGGCCTTTATTTTGCTAATATCATCCGGTTTCTAGCACAATACATCACAAGCCTGTTTGAAAGTAAATAGTAAATACACACACATTACTTGAAGTGTTCGATGTTGAAATCATTTGACTGTTTCGGGTATGTGTTTGTTTGAGAATTTCAACCATTTCAGCCTGACAGAGCAACATTCATTTAACCAATAGTGGGAGTTTGGGATGAGACTGTCTTTTTTAAATATAAAATATAAATATATAAAATATAATGTTGCAAATCACATCTGTGCAAAACGTGCTTCATTTTGAAATGGACACCATTGAAAGAAATGATAACTTGCTGTTCAGTTAGTGAGTCAGATGTTGATTTAGTAGCCACTCTGACTGATTCAGTGAGTTGATTCAGTGAAGGATTTGTCGTGTTGGACTTCATGCAGCACTGCACTGACTGATCTGTGTATGACATCAAAGTACTGTGAGAACGATTAGAAAGCATGACATCTGCTTTCAAATCGCTCTCACGGTGCTTGATGTCATACACCTATCAGTCTGCGCAGCGCCGCACAAAGTCCAACACACCTTACTTATTTTTTTGAACAATTCATTAAAATAATCAATTTATAAGAATCATTAGTTCATGACTATTTGTTGCACAGTATGTATTGACTAAATTGGCTCATGAGAGTCATTTGTTTGTTAATTAATAATAATAATAATTATAATAAGAACTCAATAGAAAGTCATTTTCTTGCCAACATTTTTTTTTTTATCTCATTCATTCACGATCACAGCCTAGCCTACACCTAGCCTAAACAGTGTAGTATGACATTGTGCATGCTTTTGTATATGTGTGTCTAGCGTATGTGAAGCTCAGCTTCATCAGAGGTGGGTAGATGTGAAAGGAGCTTAATATGGTTTTGATCCGGCTGAAGATTTCCCTGGTAATTTCCCTGTGCTTTGACTTGGAAAGACTCCAGAGCAGGAGTTCAAATTTAAATCAAGTAATCAGATCTGTTTTGATGTTTCCTTTCCATATTCATATCTCTAATCTTCTGTGTATGCATGCTGTTTTTGCTGGTTTGAGATTGGTAGTGTCTAGATGTGTTAGCTTTATCTTCTACAAAGAAACTTAGATATTTTTGTATTGCTGAAGAGGGCAACCTTTGACTTTACTCTATTTCTTTCTTTTATGTGCCTTAAAGCATGTATGTGTAGGTGTAACTGTTTTCCTAAAAAAGGGCACCCAATGGGTGTTATAGGAGGCTATATGTTAAAAGCTTGATTTAAGTCTCTTATCTGCCATTGACTGCTCTTTCCTGTCTGTTTTATATTGATTACTGTGTGATAGATTACATTGGCCTGTGGTAAAATGGGTACTTTAGATTTCTAGCTGAGGTAGGTGTAGATAGCATTTAATGTTAGTTTCCTTATATTTATTCCAGGCCACAGCTTTCCTTCCTTTTTTAGTTTGTTACTTTTTACTTTTGTTTTGTTTTTGTTTTTTTGTTTTTTTACCTCTGTTTACTTTATTTGCCCTAATGTATATTTGTAAATTTGTTTTGTTTTTTCGTTCTTTTTTTGTTTTTGTTCATTTTATTGCCTATTGACTTCCCCCTTACGGATTAGGACTGTCTATATCTATATCTTTCCTAGAAAAGATAACATGTGTGATTGCCAAGCTCCTTGCAAAGGGTTGTCACAATCCCAATATTTTAGTAAAGTCGATACCAGTGATATTTTCTGATACTCATTATCAGTATATTAATACCACAGTGATATTCAGTATTCAACCAATGTGACATTAATGTTATAATGTGATGAATGACATGCTTGTTTATTCTAATTAATGAAATTTAAATAAATATCAATAAATTCAATTACAACAATATGTATTTTTCAGTTAAGTAAACGTTACATCCTGTTCAATTCTAGTAATTATTCAATTATTCAGTCAGTAAAAAAGACAAACAAAAGGAGCTGTGATTAGTTTTATTTTTTCTAGTCAATACTTGATTATGTATTGGTATGTAGGGACTCTATGGAGAGGTATATTTTGTTGAGTAATAATTTATTGAAAGTTACTGTTTCATTATTATGTTATTATAAAATAATTCCTGCTCTTTTCACCTTTGTCCCCAGCATTATAAAACTCTATCATGTTCTGTTGTCTTGATAATATAAGAAACCATTATATGTAATGTTTCATTTTTAGATTGTCTGTTTCAGCTATACTTACCAGGCTTCTTTGTGCTCTTTCTGCAGGATGGTTCAAAGCAGAGGCAGGCAAGGAAGAAGACTGTCTCATTCAGCTCCATGCCAAGTGACCGCAAGATGAACAGCACGGCTGCCTGCATGGCCTTCATGATGGAAGGCTGTGAGATGAAAAAAGTTCGCTCCAATTCTCGCATGTACAATCGTTACTTCCTATTGGACCCTGACATGCGCTGGCTCCGCTGGGAACCATCAAAGAAAGACTCCGAGAAAGCCAAGCTTGAGATCAAGAGCATCAAAGAAGTTCGGTTGGGAAAGAAAACACCCGTCCTACGCAGCAACGGCCTTTCGGATCAGTTCCCGGATGAGTGTGCTTTCTCAATTATATATGGAGACAACTATGAGTCTTTGGATCTGGTCGCAAGCACGGCAGAAGTGGTTAGCACCTGGGTGATGGGACTGCGGTACCTGGTCTCATATGGGCGGCACATGGTGGGCGTAGTCGAACCCAATCAACCTAGTGTAAGAACATCCTGGATTGGGTCAGTGTTCGAGCTAGCTGATCCACAAAGGCAAGGACACATTGACCTATTCCGGGCCACCCAAATCATCAAGGGTCTCAATCCTGGCATGAGGGAGTCTCGCATTGAACTGAAGTTCAAAGAGCTACAAAAGGCCAAGGACTGCTATGGGGAAGGCATTGATTTAGACACTTTTGTAGAAGCCTACTGTGAACTGTGCACACGTCCTGAGATCTTTTTCTTGCTGGTTCAGTTCTCCAGCAACAAAGAGTACCTGGACTCCAAAGACTTGATGCTCTTTGTGGAGGTGGAGCAGGGAGTGGAGGGAGTCACAGAGGAAATGTGTCGAGAGATTGTGCACAAGTACGAACCCTCTGCTGAAGGACGTAACAATGGTTACTTGTCCATAGATGGCTTCACACACTACCTCCTGTCATCCGAGTGCCACATTTTTGACCCGCAGCACAAGCATGTTTGTCAGGATATGACGCAGCCCCTTTCACACTACTACATCAACTCTTCCCACAACGCCTCACTTTTGGAAGATCACTATTGGGGCTCATCGGACCTCAGCAGCTACATTAGGGCGCTACGCATGGGTTGTCGAAGCATAGAGGTTGTAGTCTGGGATGGCCCTGACTGTGAGCCCGTAGTCTATGTTGGTAGCTCTGTTGCATCCCAGCTGGCCTTCTGTAAAGTTCTAGATGTCATTAACCAGTATGCCTTCGAGGGTTCAGAGTATCCACTAATCCTCTGTCTTGTCACACACTGCAGTGTCCCCCAGCAGAGGGTCATGGCTCAACACCTGAAGAAGATTCTTGGGGACAAACTGCACATTGAGCCTCCTAATATGGAGGACCATTACTTGCCCTCCCCTGAGAAACTCAAGGGAAAGATACTCATAAAAGGGAAGCGCCTGCCTACAGACTCTCACGAGTCTGAAGGGGAGGTCACGGATGAAGAAGAAGGCTTTGAGATGTCCAGGAGAATGATGGGTGTAGATGACAAGGACCAGCTCAACGGGATTGGCTGCAAACGATTACGACTCTGCAAAGAACTTTCTGACCTGGTCACCCTCTGCAAGTCTGTGCAGTTTCGTGACTTTGAGACGTCGAAACGGGAACAGAGGTATTGGGAGATTTGCTCCTTTAATGAGGTTGATGCCAACCACTTTGCCAATGAGTTTCCTGAGGACTTTGTCTCTTACAATAAGCGATTTCTGTCACGGGTATACCCAACGCCCATGCGCATTGATGCTAGCAACATGAATCCACAGGACTTCTGGAAGTGTGGTTGTCAAATTGTGGCAATGAATTACCAGACTCCAGGTTTGATGATGGATTTGAACCTTGGCTGGTTTAGGCAAAACGGCAACTGTGGCTATGTCCTGCGTCCAGCAATAATGCGTGAGGAGGTGTCGTATTTCAGTGCCAATGCTCGTGACTCGCTTCCTGGAGTCTCAGCCCAGCTCCTCCACATCAAGGTGATCAGTGGTCAAAACCTACCAAAGCCTCGAGGCTCTGCTGCTAAAGGCGACGTGGTAGAGCCATACATCTATGTGGAGATCCATGGAATTCCTGCAGACTGCACAGAACAACGCACAAAAACTGTCTCGCAAAATGGTGACAATCCGATTTTTGACGAAAGCTTTGAGTTCCAGATCAACCTTCCCGAACTGGCTGCTTTGCGTTTTGTTGTCCTTGATGATGACTACATTGGCGATGAATTTATTGGCCAGTACACCATTCCTTTTGAGTGCCTGCTTCCTGGCTACCGGCACGTACCATTGCAGTCGCTTACAGGGGAGTTTTTGCCTAACACCACATTGTTTGTTCATGTTGCCATTACAAACCGGCGAGGTGGGGGTAAGGCCCATAAGCGGGGTCTCTCTGTGAGAAAGGGCCGCAAAACAAGGGAATACACCTCTACTAAGACCACAGGGATCAAAGTAGTAGATGAGCTCTTCAGGGCATCGACCCAGCCACTACGGGAAGCAACAGACCTACGGGAAAACGTACAGGTAGGGTCTTTTCACGTTCAACATTTTTAAGATTTGGTTGTTGAGTCTGTTTGCTCTGAATCTCGAGTCTTTTGAGAAATTAATGTTCTGACAGCAAGCATTGATATTGATATACAAGTATTAATGATATTTGTATAGCTTCAGTAATCAGGAGTAATCAATAATAGTAGTGACTGTGCAGATTGTAGATTTTTTGGTTAAATAAACCAAAAAATAAATGTTGTGTCAAAGCACAAAATATATTTGGTATGAAAAGTGAAATGTGCTTGCAATGCCATGTGGAAAAAATTAAAAATTCCTTCACTGAGGAATGGCATCAGCTGCCACTTTTAGTATTGAAATCTGCCTTGGCCCTAGAGGCAGTTCAAGGGAGGTAAAGGGGATGTAACAAGGATTATGACAACACAGTATTGAAAACACATGCCTAAAATTACCTGTGAAGTCAGGGACAGGTAGAAAGTGAGAGAGTTAATGATGCAAGAAAGATCTAGAGTGGAAGTTTTGTTGTTGCGCTCATTAGTAATGCCCTTAAAACTGATACCTGGGTTTCGTTTCTAAAGATGTTTTTTTACATCTTTCACAAAATGTGTTTTTATAGATGAGAGAACTCAGAGAGATTACATATGTTTCTCAAATTCTAGAATATTAATCATGCTTTGTCACTGAATACTAGTGGAGGAGTAAAATTGCATGGTTATAAAGGCAATACATCATTCCAGTTCATGTCATGAAAGATTGGGTGCGAGATGCAAATAATATTGATTTCAAATGACTTTTGCTCAGCAGATTTAACATGCTGTCCTCTAGCGCATGGTCCTAATTTAAGAAGACTAAAACCTCAAAGGACATCCCATTAGATGATTAGAGACAGTAAACATATGGCTGTCCTCTTCTCTTGAGCTGTCCTTCTGCTCTGGGTCTCTCCCTTTGTCTTTAAATGTGTGCACGTATGTGTATAATTGTGTTATTTCATTTGCCAGAATGCCTTTCTGTTGTTCCTATGTCATAGATCTGTGTTTTTGCATACTCTCATTTTCTTGCATTGTCCATTTCTCTGGTGTTCACACAGCTGACCTAGTTTTTTATATTAAAATATGTTTCTAGTCATTTACTTGGTGTAATTAAAGCTTACATTACATTTATTCATTTGGCAGATGCTTTTATCCAAAGCTACTTATTTAATGTGTCCATAATATCAGTTCTTGCATTCACTGACCTCATTCAAACTGACCTTAAGACATTGCTAGCGCCATGCTCTACTGTATGAGCTGCAGCCGATATTGGATTTCCATTTGTTTAATTACAAATTTATTTAAAACTTTTTTAAGAAAGCCAGAATTTAGCCTACTAAAAGTCACTGTGCAATTCAAACAGTGAATCCGTTTCCTATTAGCCTGTTTCTCCACTGATTACTAATTGGAGAAACTGATGCGTGTCCACTAAAAAGGAGAGGGGAGGGGGGTGTACAGGAAAACACTCCTTTCATGCTCAAGTGTGCAAACAGTTAAAGGAAACACATTGAACAACACCGGTAACACACTGCCGAATGTGTATAGGTTTTAACGCTGCTATAAAGAATTCATGTGTTGTGTAACACTTTTTTTCGTCCTGCTGTATCTTGGAATAAAATCAGGGAAGATGAGGGCAGAGCACCAGTATCAAGTGCCAAGTGATCCTGTTCTTGGCAGGATGTTATTCTGCTCAGTCACTTTTCTCAATCACTATTCTTCTCAATCACAAAACATCAAGCTGTCCGCTGCTTAGTTTTTCTCCTCCATGTCTCTCTCATACACTTAAACAGCATGGTCTTCATGGTCTCCATAGTGTCATAGCAATCCCACAGGAAGCGCTGTTTGTGTAGAATGATCTGTCACTTCTGTGAATCGCTCTCCCTCACACTAATGAAATAACAACTTCAGCACAGACTCGCATAGACCAATGTGAATATGCAGATGATTAGATTATGCTTCTCTGGTATGGATACTTTTACGTACAGCACATCTTGAACTATTTTAGTCTCACAAAGCCATTTTTAATTGTGGTTTGCGTGTCAGTTTTAAATTGGATGCTATCGGTCTATCATGAGAAAGTAATCTTTCAATACAGACAAAAAAAATCCCTGATCAGGCTTGAATTGCAACCATATTGAAGCCTGATCTAAATCTGCTTTGCTTTAAATATGGAAGTATTGGCGTGCACATCGCTCAGTGTTTACTATGCACACTGTCATGAGTCAGCACTTTTTGCTTGCATAACATCCTGTCTAAAGTTAACGTGTCTGCGCTAGACTGAGCTTTATAATTGTGTCTAAATCACAGAGCCAGTAAGTGGATGAATTAGACTTGTGCTTCTGCAGCATTTAATGGGTAAATATGAGTATTTCATGGCCATGGAGCGACAGATTTATGCCACAATGACAATAATAAATCACAGCTGTGGTTAGCACGAGAACTTTAAGATCATCAGTGGAGTTTCATGATAATGTACTTCTGCTTTAAATAGGAAAATGTTGCTCAAATGTTTCTTTTTATAGCCCTGAAGATAGATGAAGTTGTTGTTTGTTTCATTGTAGCATCAACTTAGGATTTTCTAAATTCTAAACTCATGTGATTTTCTTTCTTTCATGGAATATCAGCTGATTCATTGAAAGGATCTGACTCAAAAAAACAATTTGTTCATTAATCAGACATTACTAATTCTCTTGAACATGCCAAGGAGAGCAAAATTCAAAATGTTCTGTGGACTCATGGACTTCTTTTATGATGCTTTGATGTTTTGTTTTGTTTTTATGTTAAAAGCTCCAGTCCCTATTTATTTCAATTTACAGTCTTTTTTTATTATTTTACCTGTCCAAAAAAATGTATTAATCTCATGATTTCTGACCAGTGTTTAAAAAGTGAAATATTGACAAAACTTATTAATGTATTTGGTTGTTTATTTGTTTATTCTCTTATTTTAAAATTTAAAATTTCACTTTAAATTATTATTATTATTTTTTTTTTTTTTTTCATTGTTTTCCCCTAGCACCCCCTTGTGGCCCCAGTTTAAAACCCCTGTTCAAGATTACTCCTTTTGTGTTACATAAAAGAAAGTCATCTGAGGGAAAAGTAAATTAATGTACTTACATTCACTTACAGTACATTCAAATTTGCACAATTTACATTCTCAATAGATCTTTTTGGGAATTTTTTTTTTTTTTTTTTCTGTATTGGCTCACGTAGTAATTCAAATTCCACTTAATCCAAAAGATTTTTCATGTTCTCAATTACTTACAGGCTTGTACAATTACAATTTTCACTCAGATCTATAATCACGATAGCCTGTTTTTACATTATATTTTTGATCCATTTTCACATTATAGCTCAGCTAGTGTGACCCAGATCCCCCCACTCTTCCTGACCCATGCAAACACAAACACCCTTGTTTTCACAAACACAGGACGAAGTGTCTGGAACACATTATCCGAGCGTTTGCCGGAAGCGGCTCTTTCCCGCGCTCTCCTGGCCTGAGCCACGCTATTTGTGTGAGAATTCAATTGTGGAATTTGGATAATGCAGTAAAGAGTTCATTAAACTGAAAATAACAAAAATGAATGATAAATGGAGGGAAAAAATAGTGCATTAGACAGATAGAGGAGCTCTTCTTGTGTATATGTGTGGGTGGGTGTGTGAGACCGCTGATGGCTCTCTTATATGAACAAATTGTCCAAATCTCTTCGTAAACACCTATGTTTAAACACTCCACTTATTTCCCTTACACACAAGCATCTGTCTTAGTTAAAAAACATTTGTCATTTTGCTGCCCAAGGTAGTAGGTAGGTGGGTGTGTGTGAGCATGTTTTGGTATTCCTGTGGGGAGCTTTTTTCTGAAAATGTCCCAAGAGAATAGCCAATCCTGTTGAAAGTCTTACAAGGGTCATTTCCAAAGGGAAGACAGATTAATAAATGTGCTAAATATAAATTCTCGTGTGTGAAAGAGTGTGTGACTGCATGTGTCTGGAAATGGTTGTCGGCTTCACAAATGCTATCATGAGACCAAAAGAATATTGTTAAAGGGTGAGTTCCCCAAAAAATGAAACATCTGTCATCATTTACTCACCCTCATGTTGTTTCAAACCTGTATGACTTTCTTTCCTCTGTGGAACAAAAAGTAAGATATTTTAAAGAGACGTTTTTGTCCATACATTGGGGTCTAATGTTGTTTGAACAGTTTTCAAAATATCTTCTTTTGTGTCCCACAGAACATCATCTTTTGTGTACTTTACTTTTACAGTTGATAAATAGACAGCTCTGATGTGCACTCTGATGGTGTTTCTCTAATTATCAAGTTTGTAGCATACTGTACATGTAGACGCAAATGCACTCACAGTCGGGGTACGAGGTGCTCAAGGGCTGCACAATTTGAGGGGGAAAAATGAATTGCGACTTTTCTGATGAAAATTACAATTGCAATTTAAAATGCATTTTTTTTTTTAAAAGCTCCAAGTTTGCAGTTCTTGTTTGTAGAGCTGAACAATTTGGTCAAAATTTTGTTATTATAAAGCAATATAATTATAAAATATTATTATTAGTAGTAGTAGTAGTAGCAGAAGTTGTAGTAATATTACATTAAAATATTACTATTATAAAAAATTCACTGTAAAATAAGTAAGCAGTAAGGTTCGAGAGGCTGTGCTGTATCGTGAATAAGTCACAGCTGAAGGGCGTTGTTAGGCACGAAACGGAGTGCCTGCAACCCCTTCAGCCGTGACTTATTCACGATACAGCACTAGCCTCGAGTACCTTATTGCTTTTATAAAACGGTTACCACACAATACAAATATTAAAGCCAGAAATATGTATCAATACAACTTTCATGAAGTAAACTTTCACTAAAGCATTCCTTCCACCGGAAAAATAGTCCCTGACCGTGAACAGCAACAGAAGTTACATTATTACACCATTAGATGGCGGCAAAGACTGTATTTATGAGTGCGTCAGTCAGTAGCGAAGACTTTTATATGGAAAAGACTGAATTGTTTTAAAAACGGAACAAGACGCAACTGACAAATGCTTTGACTAGAGCTGTCAGTCACAGGAAAACCCCTTAACTGTTAAAAGGACAATATAATGCAGCGGACATTTAAACAGATTTTTTATTATGAACATAGGACTGACCTGAAGGAAAATGCTAAATCTGAATGCAGGTAATAAACTTGCTCAATCGATCTCTTTCTCACAATACTCTTCTAGTTCTACATAATTGCTAAGAGTGGTTGCTAAGGGTGTTGTCATAGCCGTGTTTTATCATGAATAAAACACAGCTATTGACCAATGAGAATCAAGGACAGGAACTAACCGTTTTATAAAAAAGTATTTAAGGTAAGTATTTAAGTAAAATTACAATACTAATATTTATAGCTAATGGCTAACATAATAATTTCTTCATTTTAAAAATTTTAAACCATCTAGCTTTTATTTTGTTGGAAACCTGCAGGGAAATCTTAAAGCTCCTCTTTTGTTGATGACAGCTGGTTTAAGTGCTTCTCATTCTAAGTTTGGGAATATGGTTGCTGTATGTTGTTTCCCAAACGCACGTCACAAGCGACCGAAACAGCTGATGCTTAATATGGAGCAGCACTTACTGCAAACCATGCCACTCTGAGACATTAAAAACACCAGATCATGATTTGCTCATGTGTAAAAGGACACAGTTACATAATCGCACTAAGCCATATCGCAATTTTGGTTGTAATCCTATCAATTGTGAAGCCCTAAGTTCTCTATGTGTGTCAGGAGACCAGGAAAACAGCATTGTTATTGTATGATCTGTGTCAAAAGCTTACAAGCAGCTGTCCACCCTCTCACTCATAAATCAAAACTCTTGCTTACTTGATACTCTTGTTAATACACACAGAAACACAGCATCAGACTGCAAACAACCCAAAAGCCAAGTGGTCTGAGATCTTAATGTCATGGGAACTTAAACCATGCTGCTCTTCTCTCAAAGACCTTCTGTGTTTACAGAACTCTCATAGAAACATCATTTTTCTCAGATGGGTATGATATCATCCCTAATAATTTCCTGAACTAAGGCAACATTGTTGGCAAGAGCAGTTCTTAGAGTCTTAGTGGTGATTTAGTATTAGTTACTAGAAGGCAAAGCTTTGTCCTTTCTGCATCGCTCTGGGACTCAATGTGCTGAATGCACTTTTATAACAATCTAGTGCGTGACTTTGATCTGGCCTCCAACTTCACTGAGTGCTGTGTCCTCTTGTGCACATTCAACAAATACTGAGACAGAGAGAAAACAGAGAGGAAAGTTTAATTCCCTTGGTTGAGGTAAACATGAGCTTCTCCATGGCCAAAGGTAGATGTATTTGAACAGAATCACACTGTGTGTGCTGTTGCTGTGATTAGTCGCATTTATCTTGAATGTGAAACTGACCTGCAGTTTTTCATATAGGTCTCTAAAGCTAATGTCTGCTCTGCTGTCTTTTTCTCCAGAATGCCATGGTGTCGTTCAAGGAGCTCTGCGGTCTGACTCCGGCAGCTAACATGAAACAGTGTATCCTGACTGTGTCCTCCTGGCTGATGAACAGCGAGCGAGCGCTACGGGTAATGGTAAATCTCAGCGAGGCCTACCCCACCATGGAAGCCCATGGCCCCATTCCAGAGCTACTGCGTAAAGTGCTCACCGCTTATGACACGGTAGGGTGAAATTCAACAGCGTGACCCTAAGAGTACACATGTGAACCATAAAAATATGTTAGGCTCTGGCAAAATACTGTAGAACACAACATGATAGGGTAATGCATGATAGTTCAGCTCGAATATTACATTAACTTGTTTAGTAGTTGTAGTGCAGAAATGAACAAAAACAAGAAACAAGCATGATAAACTTATAATGAATAACAATATGGCTGAATTAATGAATGCAGTTCCAGCAAATCTTGTAGTATATATAATCTTAATAAACCTGTGTGTTGTTTTAGTTTCATCAATTGTCATAAATCCTGAATCTGTAGTTTCTATAATGCATATATATATACATACAAACCCGATTCCAAAAAAGTTGGGACACTGTACAAATTGTGAATAAAAAAGGAATGCAATGATGTGGAAGTTTCAAATTTCAATATTTTATTCAGAATACAACATAGATGACATATCAAATGTTTAAACTGAGAAAATGTATCATTTTAAGGGAAAAATAAGTTGATTTTAAATTTCATGGCATCAACACATCTCAAAAGAGTTGGGACAAGGCCATGTTTACCACTGTGTGGCATCCCCTCTTCTTTTTATAACAGTCTGAAAACGTCTGGGGACTGAGGAGACAAGTTGCTCAAGTTTAGAAATAGGAATGTTGTCCCATTCTTGTCTAATACAGGCTTCTAGTTGTTCAACTGTTTTAGGTCTTCTTTGTCGCATCTTCCTCTTTATGATGCGCCAAATGTTTTCTATGGGTGAAAGATCTGGACTGCAGGCTGGCCATTTCAGTACCCGGACAGTTTTCCACTTTGCCACAGTCCATTTTAAATGAGCCTTGGCCCAGAGAAAACGCCTGCGCTTCTGGATCATGTTTAGATATGGCTTCTTTTTTGACCTATAGAGTTTTAGCCGGCAACGGCGAATGGCACGGTGGATTGTGTTCACCGACAATGTTTTCTGGAAGTATTCCTGAGCCCATGTTGTGATTTCCATTACAGTAGCATTCCTGTATGTGATGCAGTGCCGTCTAAGATCCCGAAGATCACGGGCATCCAGTATGGTTTACCGGCCTTGACCCTTACGCACAGAGATTGTTCCAGATTCTCTGAATCTTTGGATGATATTATGCACTGTAGATGATGATGATAACTTCAAACTCTTTGCAATTTTTATCTGAGAAACTCCTTTCTGATATTGCTCCACTATTTTTCGCCACAGCATTGGGGGAATTGGTGATCCTCTGCCCATCTTGACTTCCGAGAGACACTGCCACTCTGAGAGGCTCTTTTTATACCCAATCATGTTGCCAATTGACCTAATAAGTTGCAAATTGGTCCTCCAGCTGTTCCTTATATGTACATTTAACTTTTCCGGCCTCTTATTGCTACCTGTCCCAACTTTTTTGGAATGTGTAGCTCTCATGAAATCCAAAATGAGCCAATATTTGGCATGACATTTCAAAATGTCTCACTTTCAACATTTGATATGATATCTATATTTAATTGTGAATAAAATATACGTTTATGAGATTTGTAAATTATTGCATTCCTTTTTTATTCACAATTTGTACAGTGTCCCAACTTTTTTGGAATCTGGTTTGTATATATATATATATATATATATATATACGTGTGTGTGTGTGTGTGTGTGTGTTTATACAGTCAAACCAAAATTTATTCAGACACCTTGAACATTTCATTCATTAATACAGTTTATTCAATATAGGTTAAAAAAATGGTAATAAAATATGACAAGATCTCAGAGTTAAACTGTGTCAGAAAAAAATAATCTTTATTATGTCAGATAACACTAAAGCAAAACATGGTCAGGTCAAAGTGTCTGAATAATTTTTGGTTCCAAATGTTTATCAATTTTACTGGTAGTCCACTGTATGAAGAATTTTTGAGTATAATATGTCACAGTTTACTTTATTTTGCTATCCTCACTTACATAAATGAACTATAGTGTCTTAGTAAAAATATATCAAAAATATAAAAAATGTCTGAATAATTTTTGGTTTGACTGTATGTATGCATATATATATATATATATATATATATATATATCAACATAATGTTAGAAATAATGAATTTATTTTTGTAAATCTGAAAGTATAGTTCACAATACAAATCGTTTCAAAGCAGCTTTACAGAAAATGCATGTCAACATTACCATTTAGAGTAATCTGTTATCAGAGGTGATTGTGTCCAAATTATGTAATTTCAGAAAAGTACATATACAAATCACGCAGTTAGCTAACAATGTATTAATTTAAGCAATGTATTAATTTAAGGCAGAAACAATGAACTCATTGAAGTAATGAATACATGTTAACAATGATTAGGATATATAGCAAAATTTGCATTGGTTCAAAAATGTATAATCAGAAATACTGAATATATATATAGAGAGAGAGAGAGAGAAATAGAGAGAGAGAGAGTTCCAAATCTGAATATAATGTCATAAATCCTGAATATACTGTTTAAATCTAAATTTATTTATATAAATCCTGCATATATAGTTGTATATAGCTGCAGATCTTAATATACTGTCATAGTTGTATATGTATGAATAATCATATAAACTGAATATATAGTTAAATAAATATAATGTCATAATATACTGTATATCATAAATGTAAATCCAGAATATATCATAAATCCTGAATATGTAGTTGTAAATATGAATATATAGTCATATATCCTGAGTATATTGCTGTAAATCTGTATATACAGTCAAACCAAAAATTATTCAGACATTTTTGATATTGTTGATATATTTTTACTAGTGGGTGCAGGACACTATAGTTCATTTATGTAAGTGAGGAAATTCTGCATACAGTGGACTACCAGTAAAATTGATAAAATTTGTGTTATCTGACGTAATTAAGATACATTTTTTCTGACACAGTTTAACTCTGAGATCTCGTCATATTTTATTACCACTTTTTTAAACTATAGCGAATAAACTGTATTAATGAATGAAATGTTCAAGGTGTCTGAATAAATTTTTGTTTGACTGTATATATGTTGTCATAAATTCATAATATATACTTGTAAATATGAATATATAATTATATATCCTGAATATATAGTTGTAAATTTAAATTTAATGTCAGAAATCCTAAATTGTAGTTGTGAATATGAATATTTAGTCATATCCTGAATAGAATATGTTCTATATATATTTGTTTTATATTTTTATTAATTTGATTTATACTGTACTTAATTATAAAGCAAGATCGGCCTTTTTTTACTTGGATTTTTTTTAATCCAAATATTTATTTATATAGTTATACCATACATCAGTACCTGTGTAGATTAACTGGAGCTGCGTTTATGAATTCAGTCATAGCCTACAGTAGAATAACTGCAGCATTCTGCTCTGTCTTGCTTGTTCCTTTATAATGGGACTTTACTACAACAGATTAAATTCTGCAGAGATGTGAGAGTGTGTTTGATTGTATTACACACACACATCCCATACCCTGCTCTATCACACCCTGCTGTGTATTTTCTCTTTCAATGCACAGTTCCATTTTGATATGAGCAGACATCCTCATATATAATGTATGCAGGAATATAGTGTGTGTGTGTGTGTGTGTGTGTGTGTGTGTGTGTGTGTGTGTGTGTGTGTCAGACTGTGTAGGATTTCCACTTTGTATTAGGCCTCCGTCAGGGTCAAATTAACTATGATTTGTCAGGTGTCAAAATGTTTTGTTAGACTCTGAATAAGGAATGTAGAGCCCTGTCTCACAGTAGCAATTTTGAAAATTTTATTTGACAAATCTCTGACAACACCAGCTTAGACCAGCATGATTTTCTATGTTGGTCCAAGCTGGTTTACAGTGGTTAGTGCATTCAGTTTCATGACATACTGATTCACATCATAAAGAAACTCAATGCCTAAGCAGTGAAAGGGCTTTACTGCAAGAAGCACATCTCATCTGGCCTGTGGAATGCAGCTCAATCTCTTCTGTCAATACAGCTTATTACTGAGTGTGTGTGTGTGTGTGTGTGTGTGTGTGTGTGTGTGTGTGTGTGTGTGTGTGTGTGTGTGTGTGTGTGTGTGAGTTTGAGCTTCTCTGGGGAGGGCATGCCTGATCTGGAAGACTCACTTCCTGCTGAGACCTGACTTCCTGTTTCCTGTTTTTGATTTCTTATAGATGATCCAGACAAGTCGTACACTGATCGAATCAGCCGATGGTGTGTACTCTAAACTTACACAAGCACAGCGAGCAGGTATTGTTGCACAAACACACATACAGTACACATACAGTATTAGCAAGTAAGATTAACAGTGCAAGCACAACCACGCTTCATCATTTACAGTACTTCACAATAACAATTAGGCATTGTTAATGACTGTATGTTTTTGGTTTACTCATGGAGCAACAGGAAGCATAAACTCTTGCACACACACGCACACATATTTTCTTGCATGGTTAATAATTAGTGTACCCCTTAATAATCTAATAATTTTGTAGCTGAAGTGAAATTTTTTTCCAGAGTTTCCTTTTCGTCTCTTTTTGCATGTTTTGGAAAAACTTTTAATCAGCTGACCTCGTGGACAGTATTGAATAGCCTGGGGGCTTTTTTTTTTGGCATAAGACACACATACCAACAGACACAATTGTCCATTATTTTTTAAGCGATGCAAGGGGGCTTGTGCCCTAAAGCCTTCTACTGTGTTCACATAGATAAAGCTAAGATTTGAGCAAGAGAGAGAGAGAGAGGAAATGTTAATATGACAGGATGTTTATTTGAAAAACATAACTTATCATTAATTATTATTTTATCATAAATTAATAAAGTGATATACCAAGAGGGCTCATGAGATGCAGTGATTTTACAGTGGAAAAGGCCCAGAATCACATTAGACTTTAAAAACGCAAACATTTTTAAGACACTGCAAAGAATAGGATATGATATCACTCTTTAGGGCTTCTGTTTTTAATAAAAAATGAAAATATTAGCACATTACAGTTCAAAAAGAAAAGGCGGCATTTATTTGATCAAAAATACAGTAAAAACAGTAGAAATTGTGAAGTATTATGAAAGTTTAAAATAAAATAACTGTTTTCCATTTTTATGTGTTTTCATTTTTATATTTGTAATTTATTCTCGTGATGACAAAGCTGAATTTTCAGCATCATTACTCCAGTCTTCAGTGTCACATGATCCTTCAGAAATCAGTCTGATACACTGATTTGCTGCTCAAGAAACTTCTTACATTTTCATTATTATCTTATTATTATCAACACTGAAAACAGTTGTGCTGCTTTTTGTTGAAACCATGATATGTTTTTCAAGATTCTTTGATGAATAAAAAGTTTAAAAGAATAACATTTATTTTAGATTGTTCCCGCAATTTATATTTATATAGATTTATATCCCGCAATTCTGACATTTTAACTCACAATTCTGACTTTATTTCTCGCAATTGCGAGTTTATATCCCGCAATTCTGACATTATAACTCGAAATTGTGACTTTATTTCTTGCAATTGCGAGTTTATATCCCGCAATTCTGACATTATAACTCGAAATTGTGACTTTATTTCTCGCAATTGCGAGTTTATATCCGGCAATTCTGACATTATAACTTTTCTGAGAAAAGAAGTTAGATTTGCGAGATGTAAACTCGCAATGGTGAGAAAAAAAGTCGCAATTATCTTTTTTTGTTTTTTATTTAGTGGTGGAAACAAGCTTCCATAATGTAATGCATCCTTCCTGAAAAGTAAAAAAAAAACTTACTGACCCCAAATTTTAGAATGGTATTACTCATTCAAAATGTGAAAATATATCATCTATTCCAAGTTTGTGTCAGTCTGTGACATTTAGATTTATTCCTGTCATGCAGATTCGCTGGTCAAAGTTCACCAAATTTTAACTGTTGTACACACAAAACGTGATACTTTTGTACACGAGATTGTGTCGCTGGTCTCTGGCATCCACATGCTTATGAATGGAAGTCAATTGAGTGCAATGTCTAGTGTGACCTTAGGCACAATTAAGTCTGTAATTATTATTGATAAAAATGTGAATAAACAAAAATCTTCCGCCAAGAACTATAGTTCATTGTTGTAACCTCAAGCTATTTGTGGTTGCCAAGCAACATAATGCATTAATACAGAATGTGTGCATTAATATGTGTGAGTGTGTGTGTTTATAGTCATTTTACAGCAGCTTCGAATGCAGCCTATCCAATCAGAATCTAAAGACGGAACAATCAGTTTTATAACGTTCCGCCAGAATCCCTGGTCGGCTATGTGTCACCATGTTAATGGAGAAATCTGCTTCAGAGAGCAATAGAGTGTCAGTAAATAAACAAGGTTGGCGTGCTCTAGCGCTGTCTCCTCGCCCACTCTTTCTCATCTCATGTTCTTCCACCTCCCTCCATCTATCTCGCGCCGGTGGAGAGGTTGAATCATGGCTTTGCTAATGACCTTCTCTGCTCTTACTGGTTTGGGCTCAAAAATAAACACGTTTCTATAGCACTCGCCGTCTCTCACATTCTGCCGTGCAGATCTGGACTTGTACAGCTGAGTGTCACAGCTGCCGATCTGAACCTTAATTAGCAGTGTGAGGGGAGGGGGGCAGCTGTTTGAGAGAGATGGAGAGCTGTGGAAGGCGCTGATAGCCTTGTCCAGCACCTCTCCATTCTAATAAACACTTCGGTCAAACTCTGCTAATTAAAAGTGAGTTAAGTAATTAAGATTGAGAGGACTGAGAGCTAGGACAAGTATAAATGTCCATTCCTGCTCACATCTTCAGATAATTATCGTGTCCCATGGTTGCTTAAAGGGTTAGTTCACCCAAAAATGAAAATAATGTCATTTATTACTCACCCTCATGTCGTTCCACACACAGACCTTCGTTCATCTTCAGAACACAAATTAAGATATTTTTGATGAAATCCGATGGCTCAGTGAGGCCTCCATTGACAGCAAGATAATTAACACTTTCAGATGCCCAGAAAGCTACTAAAGACATATTTAAAGGGGACCTATTATGCAAAATTCACTTTTGGCTATAAATGTGTGTTGGCAGTGTGTGTAAACAACCACACTATAATGATAAAAATCCAACCACTCCTTTTTTTTAATCCCCATAAATCATAAGCAGTGTCTCAGAACAAGCCGTTTGCAGGTTCCTGGTAATGTGACGTCACATTAGCCACAAGCCCCGCCCACGAATGTTGACAGACACTGCTGTTTTAACATAGAACCGCCCTGAGTGAGTTCACAGCGAGTTGTACACAGTCCGCCATTGCTGCACTGACAAGAATGTCTCCCGAGCGTTTTAGGTGTTGGATGGATTAATCCACATATCTCTCTCCATTTACTCTCGAAATCTGAGCCGCTGAAGACGAGGTGGATTCATTTTGTTTTCGAAGAAAATGCTCCCTCAACTCTACCGAAATTTGTTTATGCCTGCGTGAATCATTTCACAACGTACTGCTTTGTGAACAAATTTCAATACAAAGGGACAATACAAAACAGAGGTTGTGCTAAAAATTTGTTACTCAAGGATAGATCAGTACAAACTGTTCGTGATCCAGCTTACAGCAAAATAGGACCCCTTTAAAACAGTTCATGTGACTACAGTGGTGCAACCTTAATGTTATGAAGTGACGATAATACTTTTTGTGCACCAAAAAAAAAAAAAAAAAATGTATTCAACAATATCTAGTGATGGGCGATTTCAAAACACTGCTTCATGAAGCTTCGAAGCTTTACGAAACTTTTCAGTGGTTCGGAGCGTGTATCAAACTGCCAAAGTCACGCCCCCCAGTGGTGAACCAATGACATTTCTAAAAACTTATAACATAACAAAGCCTTGTTTGCTGAAATCATGTGACTTTGGCAGTTTGATACACGCTCCGAACCACTGATTCGAAACAAAAGTTTCGTAAAGCTTCAAAGATGAACGAAGGTCTTACGGGTGTGGAACGACATGAGGGTGAGTAATTAATGACAGAATTTTCATTTTTGGGTGAACTAACTCTTTAAGGCAAGGGTCTTCAACCGGGGGTCCACAGTGGTAATGCAGGGGGTCCACCAATTAATGTTTAATCATACATAATTTTTTGTTAAAAAATAAAAACATGGGTAAAAAAACATTACAAAATCTAATTCTAAGCACCCTCAAATGAAAGCAAGAGCACCTTCAGTTGATACTGTAACAATATCATATTGGAGAAACAGATTTGGCAAACAATCGCCTAGGGGTCCTTGCCCTGAAAAGCGTTGAAGACCCCTGACTTGAAGCAAAAAATAAACTCATCTGTATGTTTACATGCAGTTTAGTCAGACTAAAACAATACTTTGCCTTTTGTCATTAAATTGTTTAAAACCAAAATTATCTATTGTAAAAATGTTGTTAATGTTACTAAACAATTTTATTTTATTTTTTTTTTTTTTTGTGAACAGCAAAGTTGTGATTTACCACATTAAACAAAAATTTGAATTAGTATTAACCACAATACCAGATGTTCTTTCTACAAAAATACCAGTTTCTCTTGAATATTTGCATTTACCTTTGTTTTCCCTGGTGTTTATGATTCATCAAAATAGATCTCTGACCTATTTGTGCTACAGCATGTCGGATGGATGAATATAGGGACGGCTAGATGGATAAATGGATGTTTCAGGCCTAACTCAAACACTTACTGGAATTTCATATGTGTCTATATGCATTTAAACACACTCATGCATGAATCTAAATATAACTGTTTAACTACGTGCAGTTTAAATTCATAATAATCTACTTGACATAACGATAGTCCCTTTGCAAGGACTTCATCATTTATACATTGAGACGGCTATTCAATACTGCCCGTAACTAACACAATCTTTCTTTCAATTCAGCGCAGTTGCTCAATCCTGTACTTTATCCTGTTACTTCAACCCTGTCCTTAATCCTTTTCTTTATCCAACTCTTTTTCTCTTGCCTTCATCATGACACCTCCGACTCAAAGATTCCATCCCACACGCAAACATGTCACAACCGATCGTCCAATCAGGAGGCAGCCTTTTCTAAGAGGATCAACCATACATCACCATTGCCATAGCAACCACATTAAATGTAACAAGGCAACTTTGTCTGTCATTAAACACGCTCTCATCTGTATCGAACTTCAAAGACTCTCATACACAAACACATGTAGCTGTCCTCTCATTTGGTGACAGCTCAGAAAGGTACATTGTGAGAAAATTATGGTTTTCCCAGCAAATCTCTTGTCATTTGCAGCCCTATTACTCCTTCCTTTTCGCAAGCCCTTCCTCGCTCTGTGCCCTTGAAAATGTGGAGCTGCAGATGAGCTCATTTAGATAACAATGTTGTCAGAACACTGACATAGTAAGTAAATAAATTTGAGCGAACATAGCTGTCCTTGTTTACAGCTGTGGCCTCGGGCCCTGTGTGAAATCATATGAATGCTGAGCAACTACAGCCGATTTTACTTAAAAAGAGTATTTATGACTAGCTAGCCTTGCAGTAGCAGCATCTCTTGGCATAAATTCGGCTTTGGCTGTGGAGATGAGAGGAGCTGTTCTTGGAATGATTCCCAGCTGAGCGAAGTGGACGGTGGGCAGGTGTTAGGGAACGTTTTGACACCTTCAGGCTTAGCGCCCGGAGAGAGTTTGCACAAATACACTCTCAGACATTTCTCTTAGACATGCTGCTGCAGCTGATAGCCCACATCTTATCTACCATTTCATTCAGGATGTCACAAGTGTATGTTCTGCAGGTTTTGGGGGGGTTTATCCATGAAAGAGAGTGTGAAAGCTGTAGTAAAGGTCAAACAGGCAGTGCATTCAAGAAAAAGGAAATGTGAAATGTGTGTGTGATTGCAGCCCCACTTTGCTGTTGCTTCTTTTAACCTTTGTCATATTTATGGAAGCCTGTTTCCACCTCACTGTAAAAAAATAAGCAATAGTTGGAGCCGATAGCCTCGTGGGCAGGTGTCCAACATGAGCTCGAGTCCTGGCTCGCGGACCTTTCCCAAACCCGTTCCCCTCTCTCTCCCACTTCTCTTCCTGTCTACTCGATACTATCTCAATGAAAGGAAAAACGCCAAAAGTAAATATAAAAAAAGAAGCAGAAATAGTCTGATTTTGAGATATAACGTCGCAATTGCAAGATGTAAACTGAAAGATTTACCAACAGAAAGTACCATGAAGTACTTTGGAGTACCATGTAAATACCAGTGATCTTTTAATTCCATGGTTTATATCAAAGTACCATGGTATTGACATCTGATACCTTCACATGTGCTGCCACAGTAGATTTTCATAAGGGATTGATGGCTTTTGGTGCAAAATTGGCCTTTGTTTACATCTTTTTGATAGAGTGTCGTCTGATATAAACTTATACTTGAGAGAGCATTTGTGCCACTTTTGTTAGACAGATTTTTGTCAACATAAGCAGCGTTTCTTCATCTGCCTTCAGATTGGCTTACTTTCTGTCACTGAGATGCTGTTAACAAACGTTTCTGAATCGTACAGTTCTATTGTTTAAAGTGGATACTTTTTATTTTCACATACTGTTTGCATTTTAGTACATCCATCTGTCCATCCATTCGTCACAGTGCTCTGTTTGTCTCTGTGGCTGTTTCTGCTATGAATGATATATGGAGTGAGTCACGACTGTGATTTGGTTGCCCTGTGGCAGCGTGTCAGAAAAAAAACAGCTTCTAACAATAACAATACACCCATATTACTCTGTGATGTCTTTGCCCATATGTTTTTACAAAGCATATTCTCAAGATTCACGTTATGCTGGCTAGGAATTATTGTCTGTATCTTTCATAAATACTATAACAAATGTTGCTTTATTGGACTTTCAGGATTGGATTTTCATGAGGATCTGCATCGAATCGGGGCAAGAGAAGGATTGAAAGGGAGGAAGTTACAGAAGGCCATGGAGAGTTACGCTTGGAACATCACTGTGCTAAAGGTTTGTACCTTTTCTTTATATTATGGACTGAGGGATGTATATACCAGGTACACTTTTGTATTGGGGATAATCATTACAGGGTTGCTAATAGGTTTGCTTTAAGTGCTACTACTCAAAGTGTTTCCCGGCAGGCAGCTCAACCACAACCAATCAGATTTCATGCTAGTCAAGGCCACAATTAAATAGCTTTTGTCCTGATATCGTTGTGTACCTTACAATGTAGATGATCCATAAACTGCACTATGAAGCCAGGGAATTATGGAACATGATCATTTATAAAAAATTAATATATGTGTAGATTATTATGAAAGACATGAAAATCAGTGTAGTGCAAATTGCATTCATATCAATGTTTAATATTATTGCTCATACAAATGTTTAGACAAGTATAGTATTGTCCTTAATATAGGATCTCCATATTGAAGGATCTCCATATTAATTAAAATATATATACAGTGTATACTGTATGTGTATATATATACATATATATACACACACACACACACTTCTGTTTTAAAGTTTAGGGTCAGTAAGACTTTTTTGGGGATTTTTATTAAGCAAAGATGCATAAAATTCATGTAAAATAAATGCTGTTTTCTAACTTTAACTTCAGCAAAGAGTCTTGAAAAAATGTATTACAGTTTCCACAGAAAACTTTAAGCAGCATAACTGTTTTCAACATAATACTACTACTACTACTACTAATAGTTTCTTGAGCATCATATCATCCTATTCTAATTTAAGACATGAAAAAGACAACTTGACTAGCGCATGTAGTATATCATCATTTAAATACTCTCCTCCCATAAATTTTGCGTCTGAAAGGGAAACTCCTACCAATGCGTATGCAATAAAGTCAGCCGCAATAATACCCGTCCACGCCTTTCATTGCAAATATTTCACTGCTTGTCTTTAGTTAATCCTGACAATAGTTTTTTAATGTCAAAAGAGGGTTTCCACTGGTGCAAACTGTTATTAAATATGGCCCTAAAAGTGTAGTGTGTGTGTGTATAAACATATATTATTAATTTTTGAACATTAGAATACTAAAATGCATTGCGATATATTGTGTATCTCTAAACCGCAGTCAGCTACCATATAAAACATACAGTAGTAAGAAAGAGAATTAACCAGCAGTGATGCTCAAGAACCTTTCCAGTCTTACCCATTTTCCCACCAATACTGTGATAGTTAATTTGTGCACATTGCTAACAACATAATCAGACATTTTTATATGTAGTCCTGGCTAAAACATAAGATCACCATAAAGTGAAAATATCCTCTCCCCCCTCTGTTTAGTCACGCTTGCTCTCTCTTTATCTCTCTGCAGATGTGTTGATATATTTATGGTGTTCATGATAAGATAAGCTTTGCTAAAGTGCCATGTTTTCTAACAGATTAATTGTGTCCATACTTATGTAAACAGATAAACCGGACACAGTGGGAACAAAGATTAGATGTCACCTTTAGTGTGCGATAGTGTTAATGAAAGTGTCAAATTGCGGAACAACAATACGGATGGGTCTCTGGTCTAGTTGTGGATTTAATTGCACTGTCAATGGCAATTTGTTCTTGTTGAAATCTCTAGATTTTAGAATATTTTTGTAGTAGATTTAATAGATATTTTATGTATTTAATTTTTTTGTGAAAACAAGTTTGTGTGCCATTGCAGAACAGGTATGTTGCACAAGTGTGGGGCAGATTGTTGTCTTAATTAAGCCTTTAATATAATTAGATGACTAAAGACTAAAGCACTAAAGAGGCCTAAAAGGGATTGAACTGTGTATCTCACATAAACCTTCCCGTTTGTGTGTCCTAGTGTGCATGAGCTGATTTATTTACTTCCGTTGCACATAAACAGGGCTGAATGCAGTTATATACATTCTTAAGCCAAACTTGAAATGTATGACTTCGGTGGAGAAATGTATTTATCTGTGCATCTCTAATTTATAATATCACATTAATATTATAATAATATAATATAATATTTTTTCACTCAGTATAAATGGGTTTTACAAATGAATCTTTATACAAGAAAATATATTGCTGCATTTATACTTTAGGTAAGGTTTGAGAAATCCTGCTCTAAAGCAGGTACTTTTCTTGTATAAAGATTCATTTGTAAAACCCATTTATACTGAGTGAAAAAATTTTATATTATATTATTATAATATTAATGTGATATTATAAATTAGAGATGCACAGATAAATACATTTCTCCACCGATACTGATAGCCGATTATTCAGAGTGGTATCTGCCAGTACCAGTAACGATACCAATAGTTTGGGGGTTCTGCCTTTTATACCTTCTTTTTTTATACCTTCTTTCATTATAATTAATAATTAATCATTATATTTTTAATTATTATATTTTGAAAGAAATCCAAATAAAAACTTTATTCTCTCCATTTCATCCACTTGTTTCAGAGTAACTGGTATCAGTTATAAACAAACACATTTTTTAGATTAATATTAACACACATTAACTAAATTCTGAAGATTAAATTAAATTTTCTGAATGTTATTAATTCATATAATTACTATTGATATTGAACATCAAACTGGTTTCTTAGCATTTTCTTTACACAAAGTACAAATTCAGTGCATTTTCCTGCCCTCTTTTGATTGACAGGATATATCGGCCCTGACTGTCGGCTGTTTTTAAACTATTGACCGATAGTGTTATGAAAGTAAAATAATGCCATATGTTTTTGAAACAAAAAGTATCTGAATTGCACTACTTGAAAAAAATATGCATGGGCAAAATATTTTTATGGGCTGAAATTCAACATGGTTGTATATTTAAGCTGTGAATATTTCAATTCAAAACATTTCACACATATTTTCATTGTTAAAAATTCAATAATCCATATTCACCTTTTAGATTTCACTTCCAAAATATTCATTCTGTTTAAAAATACAACCTATAATATTCAGCAGGCAATTTTCGGTCCATTTTATTTCGCGTCACAAATTCAGTAACTCTCCAAAAACCCACATTAACAGAAACTCTTCTAAATTAGCATAACAAAACATTAATCACTACTAAATCTCCCTTACCATTAATCTTGCACAAAAAAACATTATATAACACTTAATTTTAGCATTTACTCCCTCTTTCGAGTGCCATGGGAAAAGCATGCTGGGAAATAGAAATCCCAGCCGAGTTTCAGTTAAACTTAAGTTAGTCTAAATTAAAAGAAATGAATTCATACAACTCAAAACAATGAAACAGTTCAGTTTACTTGAAAGTGCTGTGAATGTCAGTGCTGTGAACTCAAAAGAAAAAGAAAGTTCTAAATACTAACAGCAGTTAATTTAACTGAACTAATTTGTTCAATTTAAGTTTGTCCTACTCAAACCAATTAAGTATTTTGAGCGTTGCGGTTTACAGTGCATTCTGGATTAAAAAAGAATAGGATACAGGAGATGAAAGTTCTTATTTCACTCTTATTTCTAAATCTAATCTAAAGTAATTTTTGCCTATTAGTATGGTTGAATTAGATCATTGAAGGTCAGCAGCAAAGACATTGGTTAATAAAGTGAGATTACATAAAGTATATTTGTGTTAATATAATTAATTATTACATACTTGCGTAAAATTCTGAGATTGCATTTCACTGTTTTTATTCATTTTGAGTAATACTGAATGTTTTTGTGCAAGTGAGGTGAGTAAATGCATGTTCACATTTAGTCTAGATCTACAGTATGTACCACCTTGTCTGCACTTTATTTCTCTCAACATGGGGACAGGAGAGCTTTAAAAAAGTAATTTGCATTACTTATTTGCAAAAGTAACTATGGTATTTTGTTGTAAATTGAAAAAGCAATGTGTTACCCCAACACTGTGTGTGTGTGTGTGTGTGTGTGTGTGTGTGTGTATATTCCTCTTAAATTTTATATAGACCCGTTGCAATTTGTAAGCACCAGTTTGACAACCTCTAAATTACACAGCAAAATATCAAACCCAAGTGGCCTTTTTTGCCAAGTAAGCAAGCGTTGGTATGTTTTTTTGAGCAAAGGACTTTTTACTAATTATTCATTTGAAATACTGTGTGCTTCATTGTGCCCATAAGACCACTTCATTTTATGCTTAATTTGACCTTGTGACACATTTGGATGAGTTAGACGAGTCCTGACTCCAGAAAGTGACATCAAACTGTCACCCAGTACATAGAAGTGTTTCACCCAGGCTTTATAAAGTATGTACCACCTTGTCTCGCTGCAGTGCTCTTAGCCTCTCTTCTCCTCACAGTCTAAGAGTCTATATGCGTCATGCCCGTATGCATAATTCATCCGTTTTAAAATATATCACTTATTTATGGCAAAAGACTCCTCTATCCAGGTCAAGGAGCCTCTTCAGCGCTGGGCACCCATGCAGGTGTCCTCCGAGAATCCATACTGAAGCACATGCAAGAAAAGTATCCAGCCGCATGTACTAGTCTCACCTGTCCTGTCTGTTTCACATCAGAGCGCATAAAAGAGCGTCACTGCAGTCTGAATGAGTAAAAACGCAGTGCAGCTGATGTTGCAGTGCTCTACTTGGGAGTTTTCGTCATGTTGAGTAAAGTTAAGTTTGTTTTATTCTGGTAGTCCAATAGGAACGCTAGGTGACCTCATGATGCAGTTTTCCTCCATGTCCCGAAAGCACTTCATCAGCTGGTTCATGTTTGAATCATAAATGATAACTCAAAGGAAGTCATTTTGAGAAATTATTTTGGTTACATTTGGAATTTAACTGCTGAAATAGACAAATAAGCTTCACTCGATCATATCTAATCATTTCTTTTCCAGACATTTGACAGGGAAAATGCTAGTTTTGTCAAAAAACAAGGCTGGGAAGAACCAGTGTCCTTGTGAGAGAGATAAAAACCAAATTTATGTGTGGTTATGCATGTTTTGCAGGTGAAGGTTTGCATGGTTTGGTAATTTGTCCTTGTATATTAGCATTTATTTATTATGTCCCTTCAAAATGTCTTCTCACACATATAAATACATATATACAAGCTTATAAATTCCCTTGCTGGCACGCTGATTTAAGCGACACACAGGATGAGGAGACATACTGTCCTTATCCTCCTACCCCTCCCTTCTCTGCCCCATCCACTTACACTGTCACTGTCCCCTTCATCCAGTCCCCTCTGGGACGTTTCCAGAAAGAGACGAAGGGAAGAGCGTTGATATACATACGGTATTGGGAGTATTCTAGCTGTGCTGTGTTGTGCATGCAGTGCCACCTTGTGTTAGACTGCCCCCTGCAGGCTGGATCCTTACAGCGCATATAAGGATTATATATGACAGATTTATTCTCAGTATTTTCATTTAGCACTTCTGTCAAAAATGTTTTGTTTTTTATTAAAAATTAACTTTAAATATATTTGCACATCTTGTTCTGGCGTGATGGCCAATGTTCTTGTTTCTATTGTGCAGACCCTTCGGTCATCTGACCCCTATGTAAACAGAACCATTGCAGAACAGTTCAGGTTTTGGTCATAGGGTGTTTTATTTGCGATTATAGTCATGCTATGTAAAATATGATTGTATTATTTAATTAATTTATGAATGTATTTTATAACATTTTTATTATTATTTAAATCAAAATATTTTATTATGTATTTTTAAAAAATGTAATGAAACTTCTCTTTTTTTCTATCTTTTAGGGCCAGGCAGACCTGTTGAAGCACGCGAAAGGAGAAGCGGTAGACACTTTGCGACAGATTCAATGTGCTGCTCACTCGTGTGGCTTAGCCAAGAATGGAGCCTCCACATCCCCTGCCTCTCCTCTACTGCCGCCTCATGCGCGGCCCCTCCACACCATCCACGAGACTGAGACGGACGGCACCACCCTGCACTGAGAGAGAGAAAGAAAAAAGTTTTTTTTTCTTCACATTGTGAAGAAAGGTGGTATTATCTCTTTAGTCCAGAGAAAGGGAGCAGTAAAGGAAATAGTCAGGTGTGTTGAGCCAGTGAAGGACACACTGGAGACAGTTTAACTTTGATCAGTGCGCTTTACTCTCTTCCCAGCTCCACATTGCCTGCCGGGCTCGGGTCTTAAATTGGTATCCCCACCATGGAGTCATGTTTTAAAGGATTCTGTGACACAACTGCTGTTGAAAATTAGCTGTGATCACCTTCTCTAGCCATGACTCCCACAAGCCTCAAATCTCAATTAAATGCACTCATTTAAAGGGATAATTCACCCAAAAATGAAAATTCTGCCATTATTTACTCTCCCTCATGTTGTTCTAAACCTTTATGTCTTTTATGGAAGAAGATATGTTGAAAAATAATTGTTTTTGTGGTTTTTGTCCATACAATGAAAGTCAGTGGGGTCCAAAGCTGTTTTGGAGACCACTGACTTTCATTACATGGATAAACAGTTGAAACATTCTTCAGAATATCTTCTTTTGTGAAATCTGGTGTTAGCTTGCAGTAAATCTGCAATAAAATGGGTTGAAACCACATGGGGGGTATTGATCTTAAACCTCCAAAGTGAGCAAGATTTTTTAAAAAGTGCAAAACTACTCAGCTGAAAGAGCAGTACAGCATTTTGAGCTAACAAAGAGAGCTTCAGGAAACGGAACAAAACAGAAAAGAGAATGTAAATGGGAACTCACTTATAAAAGCGAAGGCCTCCTCAGTTTACACCAACATAGAACTGAAGACTCTCTCACTCCCCTTGCTGGCTTCTCCACGCATTTTTATTCATTTAAAAACTGTCAGCTCAGTACATCTTGGTCCTAAAAGGGCCTTTCTCCAGGGTCGTGCGTGTGTGTGTGTGTGTGTGTGTGTGTGTGTGTGTGTATATATATATATATATATATATATATATATGTATATATATGTATGTGTGTATATATATATATATATATATATATGTATGTATGTGTGTGTGTGTTTGATGCATATGTTGTGTATTTTGAGAAAAGTATGTATATCGTTTCTAAACTGGAAACTGGACACGTCCCATTGAGATAGGCTCTACTGGTAGAAACTCTGGGAAAATACAGATCTCAGTCGCTGAGAAAAGCACCACTGATGATCAGAAAAGCAAATAAATATTTCAATAAATGAAGAATTAATCATTTTAAGTCAAAGTAAAGACACTTGACCATCTCATTAAGAACACATCACACCCAATAATACACCCTGTTCATGAATATTGTTATTACTGCTGTTAATATTGTGGGTAGGTGTTAATTAAAATGGAGGTTATTTTATATTTGTGTAAACAGGTGTCATTCTGTACAATTTTTCTTTGGTGGAAACCTCACAGGAACAGGTAATGTGAATGTCGGGGAGACAAGGGGGTGGGAAATATAGTTTGGGTCAAAGAATTTGGGTGTTTACTGTCACATTAATGTCAAATAACATCTGACTGAGATGATGTCTGTCATTTATAAAGCCCACATGATATCAAAAATGTGTCCAGGTCATTTATTTTAATACTTGTGTTGTATTACATTTTTAGAAAATCAAAGGACATACACTTAAAAGTTTGGGTGGGTAAGATTTTTTTCTCTCTCTTATGTTCACCAAGGCAGCATTAATTTGATCAAAGATACAGTATTAACAGTAATGTTGTGAAATATTATTACAATTTAAAAGCTGCAGTCCGTAACTTTTTATGGTTAAAAATGATCTAAAATAAATTTTTGAGCAAGTACATAACCAGCCAGTGTTCAAAACTATCTCCTTACCTTAGCCCGATTCACAACGGTAAGCTTGTAATAATGTTTTATAATAAAATTGGTACTGGTGGGTTTCCGCGGGAAATTCGAGCATGCAGCCGTTCGTCTTTGCGTCATTACGTCACGTCTGTTTACATGAAGAAGGAGTCCCAGCTAGTAGGGTACATCACACGTGAAGATGGCAGATCATTTATAGCCTTTTCTCACAGCAGCTGCAATAATTAAACATCATTTTTAAGGTGGATTGTAATCCATAAAGGTTTGAACGAGCTTAGTCTAAGCCCTGTCTGTGAAACCGGGCCATAGTCACGCAGTGCTGATGGTGTTAACATTAACAATCTGAGAACAAAGTATAACAATAATAATAATAATCCAGAAAGGTCCAAATGACAATCATCAGCGACAACTTTGGACTTGGACTTTGGACTGCGGAGTGGCTACAGAAATTTAAATCTACAGGTAACGCTAATACACACTAAATACATATACTCCCAGTTTCACAGACAAGGCTTAAGCTAGTCCCAGATTAAAATGCAGGTTTGACGTGATCTGAGCTAAGCGATCGTTAGATTTAATCCACATTGGCAGCGCGATTTATTGTAATGCTTTTTTTTTCAGTCAGAACAAAAGTGGCAGACATGTTACTTGTTCAGATGACATTTTCTGGTGAAAATTCTTATTTTGGTCATACTTCCAAGATGCAGAATCTGTGATTCTGAAGTACAGTGTCACATCAATGTGGTAACTGACACCAAACATTAGATTCATCCGTGCTGAGGAGATGTGCCGATACACAACCCATGTAAAGATGATAATTCCACAAATAATAATTGCAGGTTTCAAACAGAGATTGTGTCGAAGAGGCAAAACTTACGAACTGCAGCTTTAAAATAACTTTTCTATTGTAATATATTTTAAAATGTCATTTATTCCTGTGATGTCAAAGCTTGTCAGCGTCATTACTCCAGTCTTCAGTGTCACATGATCCTTCAGAAATCATTCTAATATGCTGATTTGATGCTCAAGAGACATTTATGATTATAATCAGTGTTGAAAACAGTTGTGCCGCTTAATATTTTTGAGGAAATTGATCAATTTTTTCTCAGGATTCTTTTATTAGAAAGTTCAAAAGAACTTTTTCATTTATTTGAAATAGAAATCTTTTGTAACATATGTGTTTACTGTCAATTTAATGTCAATTTTACTCAATTTAATGCTTTTCTTTGATAAAAAAAAAAAATCTTACTGACCCCAAACTTTTAAACATCAGAGTACTATGCATTCATGAAAATCATTTTGTCAGTGTGTCCCCTGGGAATCGACTTTGGCATTACTATCTTGAGCGAAAACCACTAAGATCCACAGTCGCATGACGTCGGTACAAACCATTACAAACATTCATATACAGACATTTGCAACTAAGATGATATTTGTGGCATCATTTTTGAATTCCTTCATGTTTACATTTCTCTACACATTTCTTTATAATTAACTGTCTGAAAGACTCCAGAATACATCCAAAGACATCCATTTTACATATAATGTGAATACCATTATTCATGCGATCCACAACATACAAAGTGATCTTCTTCTGTGGTGTAATGCAGGTGTATCTGTATTTGTTCAGTGTCTGTCATCATTAACTGATTGCTCTCTGACCTTCTGCTTCACACAAAGACATCTTGCCATCCACATTCCCCTTCTTTATTTGTTAGTGACGCTGCTGCTCTTTTGTTCCATTCAGGCTTGTCAGGACCCTCCACATTTGCAGCTAATTAAGTCAAGGCCTTGTCACACTCATTCTGTTGGCATTCACTAACGAAGCTTGTCTGCCCTTCCAAAATAGTCTTAAAAAAACTCACTTTACAATTCCTTGGATACAAGCAATCCTAGTTACACGCTAATGACAAAATGCTAACAATCCTAGCGATTCTTTATTGTATCATAATCCAGCTTCAAATGAGAACGAGAATAATTAACTTCGGAGGATGGAGCAGTGGGTGGCATGTCTCTATAAAAACACTGGTCCCGTCTCAGAAAGCTAAAGGACCATCGACTTTAAACATCAAGTCCATCAGATACATGACATTTGTCTACAACAAGACTCATGGACTGCACAGCCAAGGTAAGACCAGGCAGAGACTGAGTTCATACATTATTTCAGCTATTTAAACTGAAGGCTACAATTTTAAGGGTTACATCTGGATTATACAGTTTAAATTGCAATGATATTCATGCTGATCATAAAGTGTCATTGACACCAAAATAATTATAAAACCTACCATTGCTAAGCTTAACCGAACAGTTTAAAACATTTAATTAAAAGTTAACTGAAATTAATTGAACGTCAGAAATTATTCCACAAGGCTGTTAAAGGGTTAGTTCACCCAAAAATGAAAATAATGTAATTTATTATTCACCCTCATGTCGTTCCACATCCGTAAGACCTTCGTTCATTTTCAGAACACAAATTAAGATATTTTTGTTGAAATCCGATGGCTCAGTGAGGCCTCCATAGCCAGCAGTAACACTCCCTTTTTCAATGTCCAGAAAGCTACTAAAAGCATATTTAAAACAGTTCATGTGAGTACAGTGGTTCAATATTAATATTATAAAGTGACGAGAATATTTTTGGTGCGCCAAAAAAACCCAAAATAACGATTTATATAGTGATAGCCGATTTTAAAACGCTGCTTCATGAAGCTTCGGAGCGTTATGAATCAGCGTGTCGAATCATGACTCAAATCGAATCAAACTGCTGAAATCACCTGACTTTGGCGCTCCGAACCGCTGATTCAATACGCTGATTCATAACGCTCCGAAGCTTCCTGACGCAGTGTTTTGAAATCAGTTAACGAAGGTCTTACAGGTGTGGAACGGCATGAGGGTGAGTAATAAATGACATTATTTTCATTTTTGGGTGAACTAACCCTTTAATGACAGCTCATAGCACTTAAAATTCAATTCTTGGAATAAACAAGATTTTTTATGCACTATATATATATATATATATATATATATATATATAATTTAATTGTGGGTGAAAGTATTCTATTTTTATCAGGTAATGGAAAATGATGAAATAAAAAAAAATTTAATACAAACAAATACAGTTGCAATATTTCAAATAAATATTGCTGGTTGGTCTTTTATATATATATTAGTGTGGTAAAGAATTTCTGTTTTCATGTAGCCAACCAACTGAGCAATAAGGTGGAAAAACGAAAATGAATTTCATTCGTAACAATCAGATAAAGGAATATAAATCAGTTGCATTGTTTAAAATGAACCTATTTTAGCTGATTGATATTATTTTAATTTAGTGTGGTAAAGGTTTTCGTGTCTACTGAGTAATGGTATAAAAATACAATTAATTTTCAGTAATAAAAATCAGATAGCCCTTTGTAAGTTACCATACAAAATCATTTGCATTGTGATTATATCTAAAAACGTTTTCATATATTCATATATGATATGTTCAGCATTTATTGAATGCATCCTCTTTTTACAACAGAGAGTTCAACTGCTCCTCTTCATGGCGCTTTTGGCACACCTGGCGCGAGACGCTGAGGGCGTGGCCACCTGCTGCACGAGCTCTTCTAGATCCTGCAAAATGTACGAGTTTCTGTGTCGCGAGGGACGCCGAAACGATACTTCCGTGGCCAGGCATTTCGGTCGCTTTAATAACGACGCAGCCGTCGGGATTCTAACACTTGGCAAACGTAAAGTGGGCGAGAGACGTGTCGAAGACCGCCTGCAGCAACTCCTGCACGGCTCACGGAATCAAGCAGCGGGAATCCTAACTATGGGAAAGAGATTCGAGGATGGCGGGCATCTGCCGCTCGTGCACGAGGGAGGGACAGGGACCGAGAGCGCGCCCGTGAGACTCGGACTGGAGCGTCCGATGAAATATCTGATGCCCACGGTACTAGAAGATTTGGACGCTTATGAAAAACGATGACACTTGTCGCTTTTTAAAACCACATTAGAGATGTTCATTCGTGACGTCAATTGCCAAAACAGAAAGCTATTCTTAATGAGTATTTTGAAATAGCGTTTTTGATTTAAGTAAAAACTGTTTGTGGTTATCATTACTTGAAAGAGACTTTAACGGGGTTTTTTTTTCGAATATAAATCACATGTAGTCATACCTCAGATGTTATTTGTGTGTGTGTGTGTGTGTGTGTGTGTGTATGTGTGTATGTGTGTGTGTGTGTTTTATAAAAGATTGTACATAATTTTACGTAAATAAATGTTCATTTTAAAAACCCATTAAAACTACTGAGGCAATTTTCCCCTTTAAAATTCTCCTGAGGCTTCTCAAAAATGCTAAATCCTTTGCAGTTAACAGTTAGGCTACCTGTCACAGTGGGCTTTGTGAAATAGTACGATTTCTCGTTAATAAAACAATTACATTTAATATGTTAGTAATGCGCATTTTATTATAGTAGCCTATTATTTATATTATATTCATGGTGAGGGCGGAATCTTGATTTATAAAGATGAGTTGTTGGATTTCAGTAATGTGTAGTATGCTTTGTGGTCAGCAGATGGCAGATGATGTAAATATTGTAAAATAACACTTCATAATAAAGTTCAGGAAAAAAATGTTGGAAATACAATAAAACTCACAAAGCTTAAGGGGTGAGAAACAAGAATTTAACTCTTCCACAACATGAACTCTGTATTTAAAATATAAAGCCTGTGTGATATTTAATGGATTATCTGATATATTCATACTTGTTTACTTTTAACTTAATTTTATTGTTGTGAAAGTTTTTTTTTATTTTTACAGGTATATTTATCAGGTAATTGAAAATATATAAAAAATAATAACAATAACATAAAGGGCCACATTTATTTGCAGTAATTAAAATAGCATGAAATGTTACTAAAAAAAAAAAAAAAAAACACACCACATATCTGCAGGCCTATTTAAAATATATAAGGCCTATATGTGATATTTAATACAGGAACAGCTTATACAGCAAAACAGTAATAAACACAAAATAGTTCATGAATCACACACAAACATATGTGACAACTTGCCTCAACCTGACACTTTTTGGGAGACAATTAGTGCCCATGCTTTTATCTCTCCACCCCCACTGCCTGTGAAAACAACACATTTTTACATTGTTCCTGCTGCCCTGCCACTTAGTATTGACCCAGAGCTGTATCCTTTCAAATTTCACCCTTATAGAAATTCCTGTGTGTGTTTTGTGGGAGATGTTGCTTTTGTCTGGTAATATATGTAAATATCTGCTCAGCACAGATGGCTGTTCTGCTTTCCCTTTCGCACCATCTCTCTCTCTTTCTCTCCGCCTAATTCTTGTGCTTCTAGTAATGTCACTGTCTCTTTAAACCCACTTCAGCCCTTAAAATCTTTTTATTTGTGGTTTTAAGACTCCGTACTGCTCCCATTACAGCCTCTATAACTGTCACTCTGTCACTAGAGAGATCTGCTCGTGCCACATTAATATGGTCGTATGAAAAAGATTTTTTTGCAGGCTTTCAGGCAGATTATTGTCTCGCAAACAGACATAATTGCATCCACTCAGCAACAACCAGTGCTTCAATGTTAAGGTAAATTCAATCTTTGTTTATTATTATTAATTAACTATTATACAGTTTACCATACAATTTTGGAATTTTGGAATATGGAACATATATATATATATATATATATGTTCCATATTGTATATATTCCAATCATTCTCAGATAAAGAAAAATAATTTAATGAAAAAATATAAAGTACATTTTGTATGTCTTTTTGACAAACCATTTTCACTGTGATCTAATTGAGCCAGTTTTCTTGTTACTCTTTGTGCTTCTTCGTTTTGAAAGAGAGTGGGAGAAAGAACTAGAGAGAAAGAGGGAGGGACAGAAGAGTAGAGAGATAGCAGTGAGTGGAAGAGAGATGCAGTAGAGATTGTGCACCTGCCTCAGAGAGGACACAACTGATGAAAAGGAAGGGAAGGACGAAAAGAATCATCCGACCTTCTATTAGGACCTAAGAAATCAACAAAGAAAACGAATAAAAAGAAAAAAAATGAGTTGTGGACTGTCAGCTGTGTGAAGACTGAAGCGAGGCATTGAAGAGACAGAGATTGAATGCAAGCAACAAAGGAAAGAGGTGAAGGCTATGTTTTGAGCCTGTTTTTGAGAGAAGAAGACAAAACCATACTTTTGTTGAAGAGAGAGTGCAGAACAGTTTGTACCAAACTGAAGGGCTGTAGGGAGTAAGTGCAATATCTCCACAAACTTAACCATCTGGACATACACTGCTGGACGACAAGAACGCATCCTACCAAACTACAGCTTAGTGTAGCATGTGATTGCTGAAGTGCGGAGACATGGAGGAATGAAGTGAAACTGCTTTAGAAGGCTTTCCACTGAACTGATGCGGTTCGTAACAAGCAGCCATTCACTCCTTGTATAATCCAGACACCAACACAGTTTGAACCTCGGACAAAATCACCTCAGCTCTCTCCTCTCTACTCTCTCTCGCTGTCGCTTTTATTTCTTGCTCTGTATGCGATGAAGGTCTGAGGATTGGTCATCATGCCAGTGATGAAAGGGCTCCTGGCCCCTCAGAACACCTTTCTCGACACCATCGCCAAGCGCTTTGATGGCACACGTGAGTAATTCTGCTTTTCTCCAACCTCTGTCTGAGTTTTCATCCTCTTTCTCTGGAGCTTCTGACCTACAATAATGTTTAAAAGAGGCTGAAAGGAGTTTGAAGTCTGTGTTATTTTAGCATTATTCATATATTATTGGAGTATTAATAGCTTTTTATTTTTTAATTTTCAGTTTTCATTTTAGTTTAAGTTTTAGTATGAGCTTTTGTCATTGATGTTAGTTTTTTAAATAGTTTTATTTAGCTTTAATGTATTTTTAATGTTTTAGTATTTTTATTGATTACAATTATTTAATTCAGTCAGTTGCCAAAGCAACACTTCAAGTTTAAGTTTACATTTTCCATCTTTATTTTATATGAATTCAAGTATATTTCAATTACTGAAATTGATTTTTGATAGTTTTAGTTAATAATAACAACACTATCGAGTTCTTAAGAAATTATGTAGAATTGTTCATTTCTAAGTCTGTAAAAGCTAGACTCCATTTTATTAAAAAATCATTTTTGTTCATGAAATATTTTTCACAACAATATTTTAAATAGAAAGTTAAAAAGAAATCCTCAAGAGAAAAGATTAAAGTCAGAATGTCTAGCAGATTCTGTTTGCTCAGTGATTTAAGATCTTCCTCCATTGTGCTCTTTTCATGTTCATAGCTTACAGTTTGTACCTTTGTTCAGAGAAAGCTGTTGGAGTCTTGTATTTTGTGACAAATTTAGTGCACATTTTAGGCTAATAAGAACATCTTTACGCTTAGATTAAAAAAAAGTAGAAAGTGATGTGACGTGGCTGAGTATGGTGTCCCATACTCAGAATTTGTGGGCAGCCATTTTTTCTGCGGCGCCTGGGGAGCGATTGGGGGTTTGGTGCCTTGCTCAAGGGTGCCTCAGTTGTGAGTAATAGGAGTGTTCATTCACTCCCCCCACCTACATTTCCTGCCGGAACTGACACTATAACCATTAGGCCACAACTGCCAGTACAGTGTGAGAATTATAATGTTTACTATGGGGTAGTTTCACTTCATGAAGCAGGCAAAAAAACTTGCCATCCTTAATGGTTGAATGTCTTATTTTAGTGTCAGTAGGTCAGATGAGGAATTATATTCGGCATTGCTCTGGAGTAGTGATATTTTGCAATGTGCATAAATCATGGCTGAATTGTTTGTATTTGAGTGTTTGTGTGTTTACATTTGAGAGAAGAACTACTTGAAAACCCCCTGAAGTGTTATTCATTGCAAGAACGCCACTCAGTGTTCAGTAGTGTGGGAGTTATGCTCTACAGTTCTGTGCAAATACGAGCGAACAAAAGATGGAGGCCAATAGATGATGGGATCATTTTGTATAAGTGGTCCTCACTCCCTCTCTACCTGCCATCATGTCAGTTGAGAGAACTCAAAGTGTACTAAAGCCATGACGGTGAGCATGACTAAACCGTGAATGTGCGATACTGTGTGCTGAACTATTGAACTTGCCCTATCTGCTCGAAACTGACAGACACAATGGCATTAGTCAGTGTGTTACAGTCTGATCCGTCAATACATGAGATGATTGAACCTCATGTACTTTGTTGTACAGATGTTTATTCACCTCATATAGTCATGCATAAGGCCCGCTGACTCCAAGAACGATAACTATAACAATAACTATATTTCATACAGGACCACTTTGGCAAGTTACTTGAGTTTATTGAACACAATTTATCTTTGGTGGTATGGTTCCTTATGGGGGTTCTTGCTCCAAAATTAATTGAACATATAAGAGCTTTAACATTAACCCCCCGGAACCATCAGCTTGAAAATACATAGACAATTAAGACACTTAGTAATGTCTTTAAAAGCGAACATGGTAATCGTGTAGATATGGCAGTGGGACGTCTATACTGTAGCTTGGTTATGAGGATGAGTGTCTCTCAGCAGTGAGGTCCATGCCAGCCGGGACTTGAAAGCCTTAGTGATCTGAAACAAAAGAAGACGACAACCAGAAGGTGCACAGTAATATGCTCATGCTTATAATGGGGAGGGAGGGAAGGTTGCAAGCAGTTTGAGCATACTTACCGAGCAGTAATGCCACGTATATATGTCCCGTGTCTAATAGGAGAATGGTAGTGATTGGAGCGATTTGACAGCTGACCGCATCAGCTGGTCGCAGCACTATGCCTACGTGGCCTGCTGGAGATGGCCACTAGGGATGAAGAACTAACGCTGCGCTAGATTAGCATACACACCAATGGATAATAACATTCTGTGGTTATGACATATACCACTTTAAAGGGTTAGTTCACCCAAAAATGAAATTTCTGTCATTAAGTACTCACCCTCATGTCATTCCACACCCGTAAGACATCTTCAGAACACAAATTAAGATATTTTTGATGAAATCTAAGAGGTATCTAAACCATACTGCCTGATGCAGCAACATCAATGGCCCAGAAATGTAGAGAAGTCATCATTAAAATAGTCCAAATGACTGCAGTGGTTCAACCTTAATGTTATGAAGCGAGGAGAATACTTTCTGTGCGCAAAAACAAAAGACAATTTCTTCTCTCCCCTGTCATTCTCTTACGCTGTTTACGTTGTTTAGACAGTGCAGGCTTCCAGGTTCTACGTCTGAACGGCGACTCATTATTGGCCGGCTCCTGCATCAGCATCACACGCATGCGCCGTGCTGCTCACGTGAACAACGTCAGCCAATACTGAACCAGTTCAGAACCGCCCTTTAGTCGAAGCTTTGTTCAGCTGTACCCAATTCTGACTCATTTTTCAAAATCCAGTCTTTAAAACTGACTGAGTAGGAATGAAATTAGATGTATTTGTTCAGTGAATGTGAATTTGTACACGGTATACTTTGTCAATATTCAGTATTATGAATTGCATTTTGTGAAATGCGGGGGTGAAAAAACACTTGAAATCCAGTCTCACCTTTCAAACTGAAAAGCATCGATTTCAAACCACATATGAATGGTTTGTAAGACATGTTTGATTTATGCAGTTTTTACTGTTCACACTACAAACAACTAAATTGATTTGAAACTGTTATGGCCTACGCCTTGAGTGTGTGGTCTCCTGCATGTGACGTCATGTCTCTACTTATCTTTCTCTCTGATGAGTCTGATTGTTTAGGTCTGCCCCTATGCACCTGCGTCTTTCTTAATTTTGGTTTGTTAATTTTTGTTGCCTTTATACTTTGGAGTTGTTCTGTTGTTTGTTTGTGCTTCCTTTGTGTTATGTTTAGTTTTGCTATCTAAATTTATTTTATTTTTATTTTTTTTTGCATTGTATTTTGGATTCACGTGTCCTTCTTTATGTTGCGTTCCCTTTCTGGCTAATTTAAATAGGGGTTCGTAACATAAATTGGGGGCTCGTCCGGGATAATGGTGCGAAGCGATCTCTGGGTAGGTAGAGTAATTTGAATTGGATTCACTCTGAAATGTTAAAGTGGCTCATTACACCATCTGCTGTAATATGGTGAATTTGCCATTTCACTGTTGGTGTGAACACACCATTAGTCTGTGGTTCGTTTAGCTTTTTCGCATCAAGTTTGGTCTGAAAAGAGACATTTAACCTTATGATCATGTAATTTATGATTCCTGGGTACGGTTTTCCATTTCAAACAGACAGTCACTAAGAACCATGTTCTGGTCTAATAAGAGCTCACACCAACCAGCCCGAATATCGGCTAGATTGAAGCATCTGGTGTCAGTCTTCTGGTTAGACAGTAAGGAGTCTCTTAATGAGCTCTCAGGAGAATTCACCAGTAGCCTTTCACCTTCTGTGCGATGAGGCTATTAAAACAAGAAAAATTACAAACCAATGACAGCATCAACACAACAAGCAGAAATATTGATCAACTAAAACATGCAAAAGTCTTGTGCTTTCTCTTGTCCTTTCCTCCTTAGCTATTGTTTTTTGTTTTTTGTTTTTTGTGCAAGGAGATGTTCTGGGGACGTTGAGGGAAATTGTCTCTGTGTGATGCTCTTTAATAAGAGCAATGTCCTTAACTCGCTGTACAGCCAATCATATAAATCATATGAATCATTCCCTCTGTCGTTCCTGGGGACAGATTTTCACACTATGAAATGTCACGCTGACCATTTGCTCTCTCACTTTTTAGAACAACCTCCTGCTATCGTGTCACACCCGTCCTAAGCAACACTGGCTGTCTAAATTTGAGTGTCAGTATGTGCATGTGTGAGTGAGAGACGTGATGTTGAGTATGTGTATGCCTCGGCATCACCACTCCTCTCTCTCTTGTTTTTTTCTTTCTCCTTCATAATCACTTAAATCACTTTTAATTAGCTGTGGCAGACTAAAGATCTGGAGAGGCTTATTAGAACAGAGAGGTGCTTGACAAGGCCTTAATGTCAAGGCCCTAATGTTGATGTTGTGTTTTTCAGCCAGTACTTCATTAAAACTGTTGTATTAATCAGACATAAATGTTTTTCAACCTTTGCACTTAGTCCTGAATACAGTCAAGATAAATTCAAAGTGTGGAAGTTTGCAAATGGTATGTATTGTGGCAAAAAAATGACATTTGATAATTGTGTTCTGCAAAACTTTGAGCATGATTTGAATCACCATAATATACATGAAGGCATATGTGATGCATGTGTAACAGTTTATTAAAATTTTTCTTTTAAAAAAATACACTATACAGTACTCTGTGGTTGGTAAGATTTATTTATGTTTTTCAAAAAGTATCTTAGGCTAGTATCAAGTGTAGTATTAAAGTAACAAGGCTATGTTTATTTGATTAAAATACAGTAAAACACTAATATTGCTACAATGTAAAATAACATATTTCTATTTTATATATTTTATATTTATATTTTAAAATGTAATTCATTCCTGTTATGCAAACTGAATTTTCAGCATCATTACTCCAGTCTTCAGTGTCACATGGTCCTTCAAAAACTAGTCTAATATGATGATTTTTTGCTAAAGAAACATTTATTATTATTATTAATGTTGAAAACACTTGTGCTGCTTGATATTTTTGTGGAAACAGGATTTTTTCAAAATATAAAGTTCAAAAGAACAGCATTTATAATATTTGAAATAGACATCTTTTGTAACATTATAAATGTATTTACTGAAACTTTTGGTCTCCATGTTAAATAAAAGTATTCAATTCTTTAAAAAAAAAAAAAAAATCTTAGGCCTGGTTTCACAGACAGGGCTTAGATTAAGCCAGGATTAGGCCTTAGTTCAATTAGGATATTTAAGCAGCTTTTATAAACATGCCTTAGAAAAAACATTGCTGGTGTGCATCTTGAGACAAAAAAAATGGCTCTGACATATTTTAAAATATCTGCTTTCAGTTAAAACAGCTCAAACATGCATTTTAGTCTGGGACTAAGGATTGGTTCACTTTAAAATTAAAATTACCCCAAGCTTTACTCACCCTCAAGCCATCCTAGATGTATATGAACTTCTTCTTTCTGATGAACACAATCGGAGAAATATTAATAAATATCCTGACGCATCCGAGCTTTATAATGGCAGTGAACAGGGGTCACGAGTGTGAGCTGAAGAAAGTGCTTCCATCCAGTGGCGCCTGCAGCCGTACGGCTGTACGCACTGTGCGTACCATGAGAGGGCGCTAATTAATGCCGTTTTTATTTATTTTATTTTTTTTTACATAATTTTTAAATGTATTATTAAAATCTGTCTGCGTACACTCATAACATATTAATAAAGCAAGAGAGAATGAGAATAAAGGTGTGCGTTTGTGTGTTGTAAAGTCAAATGTGTGTACGTGCGTGCATGAGTGGGCGTGGGGGATATGGTGAAAAGAAATCTGATTGGCTAGTTTAGTTTCGTCGCTTTTTCCATGCATGAAAAATGACATTACAGATAGTTAATGTTTAAAAACGCTCTCTGAAACAGCTAAATTCGATTGAAACATTTGCAAAAAGGCCTAAAACTATTGAGTAGGGATGGAGAAATGAAGCCGCTTAAATCTTTGAAGCTTCGGGAAAAGTTTCGAAGCATCAAGAGTGTCGAAAACAGTGCCATCTTGTGGCAGGTAAAATTTACAGCAGCCATAAACCTGAGTGCGCAGCTGCGTTGTTTTATCCATTAAGCATAAAAGCCTTTACAAATAAAAGCCTGAAACCGCTAAATGTGTTTAGTTTTCTGATAATATAATTCACATATTAAAGTGTGGCAATAAATTAAATGTAACAACAAAAACAATAATTATAATAATACTAATACTGAGTTGTTTGAGGCAAGTAAATTGTGCTTTTATTTTATTGTTTTTATACTGGTTATATGACAGAACATATGATAATGTAATATATGCTACAGGCTTATATATTTAAAAAGTTAGTAAATGCACTTGAACTGAACTTCCATATACTTCTAGAGTAGGCTATGGTCTGGGTTCAAACATTCCGACACGCAAAGTGAAGCATTCACGTGACTCGAAAGAAAGTGAGGCTTCGGTTTTTCGTTAATCACATGTTTCTCTGAAAACAATATGCACATTTCGAAAAAAGCCACTCAGAGATAACAGCTATCTACACATGCACATCAGGGTGAAGTTAAGTGCATCAGATTTTCTAATTGTTTTTTGCGGACAGCAAAAAAAAAAAAAAAAAAAAAAAAAAGGTGTGGTGGGGGTTGGGGGGGGGGGGGGGGGGGGGGGGGGTGGATGAGGGGTGCTAGTTCTCTGCATACCCTGAGATAAAATACTGCAGGCGCCCTTGCTTCCATCCACATCCATCCATCATAAACATGTACTCCACACGGCCCCAGGGCTTTAATAAAGTCCTTCTGAAGTGAAGCGATGCCTTTGTGTAAAAAAATATCCATTTAACAAGTTATGAAGTAAAATATCTAGCTTCCGCCAGACCGCCTTCTAGATATTTTACTTCATAACTTGTTAAATATGGATTTTTTTTTTTTTACACAAACGCATCGCTTCGCTTCAGAAGGCCTGTATTAACCCCCCGGAGCTGTGTGGAGTATGTTTATGGTGGATGGATGTGGATGGAAGCCCTTTCTTCAGCTCATGTTTACTGCCATTATAAAGCTCGGATGCGTCAGGATATTTATTAATATAACTCCGATTGTGTTATTCAGAAAGTAGAAAGTCAAATACAACTAAGATGGCTTGAGGGTGAGTAAAGCTTGGGGTTTTCATTTGAAAGTGAACATCCTTTTACGACTTATCTGTAAAACCTGCGGTTGGTGATCTTACATTTTTACCAGTTATTTGTGTACTGCACTATCAGCCAATTTTGAAGAAAGAGCATAAATATAAGTGTAAATGTCATGGGAAGTATTTAAAAAAAAAAAACTTTTTATGTGCGGCTGTATATTTTCCATTAGATTGCATGGATATGAACCTGTTTTTTACCGTTTCTATTAAAAATAAACTGTAGACAGTTTCTTGGTAACCTCAGCGACAGAAATAAGCACACTGACATATGGTTTTTTTTAAAAATATATATTTCCATAGCAACCAGATACCAAGAACATCTTGCCTTAATACCACAGCACATAATAATAGTTTTCTTTGCCGTCAGTTACACGGTATCATTTCACCATCTTGGAAAGCTGAATCTTTTAAAACCGTTGGCTTCTGTGGCATTAACAGTGTCTACTTGAATGGATTGATGGGGAAAGACTGTATGCGTGAATAAACACACATACACACATGGTTTGAACACCAACTTTAGTCTCTCTATATAATGTGTGAATACAGTGGCAAGTTTACATATGCAGCATGTGTATATATACTGTTAATGTACTGTGTGTGTTAATACAACATTTTAAATGTATTTTCATTGAATATGAAATTTTCATATTTTCAAATACCTCTAGTTCTGCATTACATGATCATTTACATTGAGAAATTCTGAACAAATCTGTAGTCTTGTCTACACATTGATGCCTGAAATGTTTCTGTACAGAATTTAAAAACACAATGTTCTTTTTAATGCTGACTTCTTGTCTGATTTTGGCCTTTTTTGGGCTTGATCTAGCTCTACAGGTTGATATTAGGCATATTTTTTGTTTTTACGTCTAGAGTAGTCTAACACGCAGCATTCTTTCTAGCTTATCTGATACCACAGACAGATTCCAGCCTCTGATAATGATAAACATTAAAAACGGGCAGACAAGAGCAGACAAATTGGCAATCTCTCATACAATCTTGTACGTCAACTGTAACAGAATAATTTTATATCAATAATATCATTCTATGAAATAATATTAGCAACAGATGAAGCAAAACCCTATCAGATGTCAAGGGCTTTCTCTTATGTACGCATATGAAATCTGATCCCCCTGAATAGTTTTATTTGCTCATTTAGAAAGCTCAATGGCTTCATACTCTCGTACTCCCGTTCATTTATGTGTTCATTAAGTCAGTGGCGCAGATGCAGCACTCGCACTACACTTGTTCTGTGTACTGAGATTGATGGTGAGGTCATGCATCTAACTTAAGCTTTATTTATAGTTTCTCTGCACCAGTGCCGTCTATTGATTCTTACACAAACAAGGAACAATTGAACGCATGGATGGATGAAATGTATTTTTTAGATGTGTAAAGAGTAACATGATACCAATCAATTGCATGTTTTCCATCTCTTTAACAATGTTTAATAATGGCTTTACATTACGATTATTTATCGAAGCTCATCTGAATGACTGAAACGAAATGTGTATGTTTGTTTATTACTACTAGAGAACAAATACACTGGGTTTCGGTTCATATATTATTTCCTCGTCTTTTAGAATAGTTTGTGTACATATTCAGAGAGGTTTAATTGGAACCAATTAATTGGATCCATGAGGGAAAGGAGGCTCTTTAGGATCAAGAACCATAATACTTCTTTTTACTCATGCACAGACACCCACAGTCAATCAATTCTTATATAACTTCCACCCCTGCAAAACTTGGGTGAAATGAATAGCAAAGTTGCCATGGAAACAGTACACAGATCTTTTAGTTTTCTACACCAGTGATCTAAAGAAATCAGAATAAAACAGGAAATCTATAATTAGCATGTTAATGAAAAGGCAAGAATGAGAACGTGCTAAATGGCACACAGCGTTCTATATGAGAATTCTGAATTCTCTCTGTACGTTTATGAGAGGCAAAGCAAGTGACTTTTTACATCTCACTATTTTCCAATTCTTTCCTTTGTGTGTCTATATTTGGTGTGTACAGACAGTAACTTCCTGCTGGGAAATGCTCAGGGGAGTCGCGGGTACCCCATTGTGTACTGTTCGGACGGGTTCTGCGAGCTCACCGGGTTTGCACGTACCGAGGTAATGAAGAAGACATGCACATGTCAGTTCCTGCACGGACAGGAAACAAGCGAGAGAGTCACTCAGCAGGTGGAGAAAACCTTGGAAGGACAAAGAGAGTTCCAGACGGAGGTCCGCTATTACAGGAAGAACGGTAACGACCATTTAAAAGAATAATGCGTTGGACACATTGTCGAGACCTGTATGATTAACATCATGTGGCATTAGGTGGTTATTCAGTGAACGCTTAATTAAGAGAGGGCTGATTAAATGCTAAAGCTTTCATGGTTTGCCTTCTGTGACCAGGTACCACATTCTGGTGTCTGCTGGACATTGTCCCTATTAAAAATGAGAAAGGAGAAGTGGTTCTGTTTCTCTTATCCTTCAAAAACATCAGTGACTCGTATGGCAAATCACATCCCGGCTCCACCACAGAAGGTAAATGACTGGCCGTGAGCCAACAAAGCAACTTTTGGACTTTTATAGGTTTGGCATCTCTTATTTTGACACTTTATTTACTTGCTATGTGTTTTGCTGTTGTGTCAGAGGATGGTGCTCACAACAGGAAGTCCGGTCGAACTCATCTGAGTCAGGCTCGTGAGCGCGGCCGCAGCGTTCTGTACCACTTGACCTGTCAGTTCACCAATAGGAGCAAAAGGAAGCTGCCAAATGTAAGCAGATATGAAACTCACAATCATTCTCACTCATCTTTGTGGAGATTTTCGTGTAGTAAATCAGAATCAATTTTCTATGGAAGCTTGTTTCCACTACAGAATAAAAAGTTAAAAAGATATTTGTGACTTTTTATCTCACGATTCTGACTTTTTTTCTGGCACTTTGCAAGTTTACATCTCACAATTCTGGTGTAGGCCTAATTTTTCAGAATTGAGAGATATAAACTTGCTATTGCGAGTTATAAAGTCAGAATTTCAGGATTTAAACTTGCTATTGGGAGGAAAAAGGTCAGAATTGTGAGATAAAAAGTCGTAATTACCTTTTTTATTTTTTTTCTTCTGTGGCAGAAACAGACATCTATAATATTCTAATGTATTTGCTGAGTAAGTTGCAAGTAATCTGGCATCCAGTTAAAAATTCATAGTCTTTCAGTAGCATTAATGAAAGATTAGAAAAATGACAGGATGCACCTATAAAATATGCCTGAGTAGCAAAATTATGTGAGAAAATTAACTTGAATTCAGAGAATATGTATTTAATAAAATTTAGCTTACTCTATCGTCCATAATTTTTCCTATTTTTAAGCATAAACATTAGTACATTTTAATTTATGCTTACTAACTTGTGCTTGTGCTTAAAACGAGAAAAATAAACTTAAAGACTTTATAAGAAATGTCATATATTCACTGATATTACTCTTTATCATACATAATTTTGCTACTCATGCAAGTTAATTGATAATTGTTTTACTGGAAAATACTTTAAAATACTGATAAATAAAATGCAATTTTGCAGTACAGCATAAAGATGGTGAACCATTATGTTCGGTAATGACTGACCTTACAAACCCGTTGACACTTTTAAAGAGTAAATGTCCTTGTGCTTCAAACTAATGAGATGAAACAGAAGTATAGCTGTTAAAATGAAAAGGTCAGACCCATTGAATGTCTGGAATTGTGTTGATATCTAGCAGAATATTCAATATTTACGTCCAGCTGACGATTCTTACTTTCATAAATGAAAATTTCAGACACCAGCCCTTTTTTACAGGACAATCAGTCCTCACGCTTGGAAAAGAACACACGGTTCCCAAATCCTTACAACTCACGACTGAACACCTACATTGTGATGTAACATGGATTTTCATGCCTTTTAATACATTTTATGTAAATCACTGGTTTTGCACACAAAATCACATCTATTGAAATTCCAGTAAAAAATAAATGATTCACAGCTATAATGAAACTACACCAATTTAAAACCTAAAATGTCAATGTATCCGAGGAAGAAAAAGAAGCTAGAGTTAGACCTTAGTCAAAGTGAAAACAATTCAAAACAGCCAATTCAATATTTTGTACTATGGCGTTGGTTGGATTGAAAATGGTGGATTGTGAAAGGACATCACCTAGAAAATATTGAATAGACTACACTTAAAATCACATTTTTCTCAAAAGACTAATGTCAGAAATATCTGCCAAAATCCGAATCTCATGTGCTTTGATATTAATTTAAGGCTTGGAAAAAAATATTGATTATCCAATTAATCGCTATCTTCATTTAAACGTTTGATTGTTAAAATCCAAAAATTCATTTTGTTCTCTGCCTATTTCAGCGGCTGTGTGACCGTATTTTTATAGCACTTCTAGTCCTGCATTTCATAGCTAAAAGGTGCAGTGGTTTCTGAGTTTGCAGTCTGTATTGAATGCAACACAATGAAAGTATAATGGTAAGAAAGGTCTTTTATTTGAGAGGTCCTTGTGGGCTGCAAGCAAAAACAAGCGTAGAAAAAAACAAGACTACACAGCGTGACCAGTGTAGTCTGATGAATAAATGACTCTTTTGAGACCGCTATTTTAATGATTCGTTCAAATGAAGATGATTTGAAGCAATCCTAAACACTGCCCTGTATAACTTTTAGCATTAGCAGTGGAATATAACTGAATTAAAAAAACGGTTCGTTCCTGTCCTTGATTCTGATTGGTCAATAGCTGTCTTTATTCACGATAAAACACGACTATGACTGCTTCACCCAATGGTTCTGTGTGTCACTACACAACACCCTTAGCAACGTAAACTGTATGTTCTCAATTGATATTGTTCATTGAAGCTTACTGTATTATGTAGAAGTGTATTGTGAGAAAGAGATAGAGTGAACGAGTTTATTACCTGCATTCAGATTCAGCATTTTCCTTCAGGTCAGTCCAGGGGCGTTTCCTCCAAGGAGGCAAGGGAGGCAGTGCCTCCTCAAAAAAACTGGATGAGAAAATAATGGATATTACAAAAATAAAACAACGCAAATGCTACAAAATTTGACATTAAAAACACTGTCAAACAGCGACACCCGCAGGTAAAGTTCAGCAGGGAGTCCGCGTCTCTGTGCCTCCCTTCAGCTCATAGAAACAAAGCAGAGCCCCCTAAGCGTGCGGTGGGTTTAGTGGGGGGTAATTAATGAATGAGGGAAAGTCATGTGAGAGGAGGCAATGCCTCAATTGTGCTATGATTGGATATGATCGGTTATGATTGGACATGATTGGTTCGTGTGATAAATCCCGCCTCTTGTTTTCGTCAAATCGGTCTGAATGAAGACAGTGATGGCGTTAATGGAAGACTAATTAAAAAGTAAGTAAACAACTGTCACTTACATATTACTGCTTTGTGTCATATCAAAATTAAACTCGAAATGGCCTGAAAACATGATGACTCGGGGGGGTTTTAGTGAGCAATCAGCGTGGTGAAATTAAAGGTACATCTTTGTGTCTGTAAGTGAGTGACCAGTGTGTACAAGCTTGATGACTGCTGAAAATGAATTGACTATTAAAAATCAAAAAGCTTAATATTAGTTTATAAATAATATATATTGTTTAAATTGTTACTGCCTTTAGTTATTATTTTGGAATAAATGTAAAAATGAGTAAAAACACTAACTTGATGAAATTTATACTTGGTTTTAATAAAGAGAATATTATATAGTGTAAAAATAACAAAATAGAATTGTATTTGGTCTCTCTTTTTATGTAATGTTAACTTAAAATTGTGTAACAGGGACATAAATGAGGACTTTTCCTCCTCATTTTAAAACACCACCGCACACCACTGGGTCAGTCCTATGTTCATAATAAAAAATCTGTTTAAATGTCCGATGTATTATCTTGTCCTTTTAACAGTTAAGGGGTTTTTCCGTGACTGACAGCGCTAGTCAAAGCATTTGTCAGTTGCGTCTTGTTCCGTGTTCACAACAATTCAGTCTTTTCAATGTAAAAGTCTTCACTACTGACTGACACACTCATAAAGACAGTCTTTGGCGCTATCTAATGGTGTAATAATGTAACTTCTGTTGCTGTTCACAGTCAGGGACTATTTTTTCCGGCGGAAGGAAGGCTTTTAGTGAAAGTTTACTTCATGAAAGTTGCATTGATACATATTTTTGGCTTTAATATTTGTATTGTGTGGTAACCGTTTTATAAAAGCAATAAGGTACTCGAGGCTAGTGCTGTATCGTGAATAAGTCACGGCTGAAGGGGTTGCAGACATTGCTTCGTGCCTAACAACGCCCTTCAGCCGTGACTTATTCACGATACAGCACAGCCTCTCGTACCTTATTGCTTACATATACTCCAATGAATCAGAATTGGATTGAGAGCTTGTGAATCAGAACCAAACGGGAATTTCAAGACATTATCTTTTGTGCTGAGGTACAGTTAGCATTAAGAGTTGCCCTGGCATTTCACAGCGAGTGTTAAATGTTCCTGCTGTGTTTCATTATGAGCTGTACCTGCACCTTTTCAAAATGTCTCAAGCTGTTTTTTTTTTTTTAAATATTTTTTCTAAATGCTGCAGGTGTGGAGAGTCAATGAACATTCATTCCTGCTGCACTCAGGAAGTTAGCGAAAGTTAGCTAAACCTTTTGATTTTTTGCAAGTGCCTTTCAGTGCCTTTGGGGCAAATGAATGAATCCACATTTAGCTTGTTACTTTCATGAATCATTCAGCACTAACTTCTTTGAACTTGCAAGCAATGTTTGATATCACCATGTTTTTAAGGCACCAATAGTAGTCTTTCTGTGAATTTCTACATTTTTATTTTTCTCAAAAACTTATTAAATAAAGTTAACTTTATGTAGTTCAAGTGGTTTTAACTGTGAGAACAGAACTTTAGCTGAAGGTCACTCTCTAGTAGCAAGGTAGCCCATCTCTGTCTATCATAACCAGACCTTCTAAAAGATTACTGGTTCATGCTTTATGTAGCGAGCAACAACAATTAGGCTGCTATTCTTTTTCCTTTTAATGAGGTGACAGCACATGCACATTGAACATTTGGACATGCTGGGTCACCAGTTAATTTAAAAACTCCAATAATACAGGCACAGCGCGGCCCACATTCACACAAGAGACGTATTAAAGAATATTTGGATCAGCCGTCATTAAGTCAGAATACTACAGGCTAAAAAGCTGAATTACTCAGAAGAAATTGCATGCAGCTTGTATGATTCATAACAAACTCTCAAATCGCCAACTGCTGAGAAATAATTTGCTTGCGCATAAAAAAGGAATCCTTCCACTTAAGAGGCTCTTAGTAATAACGATTATGTCCTATTTTCGAACAACTTTGTTCCTGAAATGTGTAGGGTTTATAATTCAAATATATTTGGAGGCATGTTTGTTGGTGTAGAAATAAAAAGATGTTTCTTTTCATGTTCTTTTCACAGCATGTTTTTTCACAGCCAACTCTCCCAGAATACAAGGTGGCGTCGGTGCAGAAATCCCGCTTCATTTTGCTTCATTACAGCGTGTGCAAAGCATTGTGGGATTGGTTGATCCTCCTTGCGACATTCTATGTAGCTGTCACCGTCCCCTACAACGTCTGCTTCTCCACTCCTGATGACGACGAACATGACGACCCGGACTGTGACTCGGCCTCCAGAACCACCATCGTCAGCGACATAGCTGTGGAGATGCTCTTCATCCTCGGTATGTGCCACTGTTGTTGATTTTGTGGAAAATTGGTGTCCTACATATCTTCCTTGGGTTTGTTTCCACCTCTGTTCCATTTTTAAACAGTGTTAACTTCCGACATCTGCAGAGCTTAGAGCTGCTTTCACCTTAAACATGTTAACGAAGTGACAATCACACCCTTGTCTCCAACTGAGACCATCTTTCTAATCCACACTCCCTATATAATCTGTTTTTACACAAAGCATTAAACTAAATCTCTTTTTATTCAAAAAGATAATACAGAAGCCCCACTGTGACCTAAAGCGAGTAATAATTAGATAAATCTCATGTACAAGGATGTGGTAAAATAATTGCTTGATAGCACTAAATGTTCCATGTAGGAAGCATGAATATTTATTTAGTCCAGCATGTACAGGGCTTCATCGCTCCAATTAGCATCTTTTAATATTCATGCATCCACAGTCAATATTTGTCTTCAATTGAAAGGGCACTGTTTATAAACTTGTGAGTGTTCTGGTGTGTAATATTATTCGATTTTTGAATGTTGTAAACAAATCTAAAATGACTTGTTTTTTTTGTTGTTGTTGATTTGTTTTTCTCCAGATATCATTCTGAATTTTCGAACCACCTATGTTGGGCCTGCGGGTCAGGTGGTTTATGATGCTCGCTCGATCTGTTTGCACTACTGTACTACCTGGTTCTTCCTGGACCTCATCGCTGCTCTGCCTTTTGACCTGCTCTATTTATTCAACATCTCAGTGGTAAAATACATATTAAAGCTTTAAATAGAATAAAATATGGTTGTTTTGTATGCCTGGCTCTTTTCTAAATGTATTTAAATTTCCTTTTGTTACATGCACATCTACAAGCAGCAACACCCACAAAAATATATTAAAAAAAAGTAAATATTTTTACATATTTTTGATATTTCTGTATAATTTTAAACCTAATACTAAAAAAAGGACTCATTTATTACTCATACAATCATGTACATACAAATTCAAATATTTATTTTGTTGAGAATTGATCATATGCCTTCTATTAATTGATGTTTGGATATTTTAATCTCTTAATGTGTGTGTTTGTTTTATAGACTTCCCTTGTGCACTTGTTGAAGACGGTGCGTTTGCTGCGTCTCCTGCGCTTGCTGCAGAAGCTGGATGGTTATTCTCAGTACAGTGCTGTGGTCCTGACACTACTAATGTCTGTATTTGCCCTGCTGGCACACTGGTTGGCATGTGTTTGGTATGTTATTGGACGCAAAGAGCTCGCCAGCAATGATCCCCTGACCTGGGACATCGGTGAGGGACCGTATGGTTTATCTGTGTATTAAGATGCCAGTTAAATACTCTACTGTTCAAAAGTTTGGGGTCAATAAGATTTTTTATGATTTTGAAAGAAGAGTCTTATGTTCAAAATCTGAATGAAGTAAAAATAATAATATTGTGAAATATTATAACAATTTAGTATAACGGTTTTCTATTTGAATATATTTTAAAATGTAAATTATTGCTGTGATGGCAAAGCTGAATTTTCAGCATCATTACGCCAGTCTTCAGTGTCACATGATCCTTCAGAAATCATTCTAATATGCTGATTTGATGCTCAAGAAACATTTCTTATTATCAGTGTTGAAAATGTTGTTTTGAGGAAAACAATCATTTTTACATAATTCTTTTATGCCTATAATGTTCAAAAGAACAGCTTTTTTTGAAATTGAAACATTATAAAAGGTTAATGAAAAGGTAATACCTTAATATAAAAAATATAATTATAAAAAAAAACATTATAAAACTATCAGTTTTGATTATTTTAATGAGTCAATTCTGAATATTGTTTTTTAAATACTGATCCCAAACTTTTGAACGGTAGTGTATACCAACTGTTAGCGTCTCTTTTAGATCACTGGATTTTCAAGTCAATATTGAGTTGAAGTTTCAATCCCTTATTTTTCCTTCTTTTTCTACTGTTCCGGTCCTCTGAAGGTTGGCTGCAGGAGTTGGGTAAGCGTCTGGAGACTCCTTACACGAATGGTACAGTTGGCGGCCCATCTTTGCGCAGCGCCTACATCGCTTCGCTCTACTTCACGTTGAGCAGTCTGACTAGCGTCGGGTTCGGAAACGTCTGTGCCAACACAGACGCTGAGAAGATCTTCTCCATCTGCACCATGCTTATCGGGGGTGTGTTCACCAGTGCATATTTCAGGCCTAATGTATAATTAACTTGTTTGTAGGTCAAACAAGCCTCTTTTTGATATCCATTTTGAAAAAAATATACAAGTGTTTCATTTCAGAAAGTTTAGTGTCTAATTTAAGATGCAGAACATATTGTTCACTGAGATGATTCAGACTCTCTCTCTCTTGTCACAGCCCTGATGCATGCGGTGGTGTTTGGTAATGTGACAGCCATCATCCAGCGCATGTACTCTCGGCGTTCACTCTACCACACACGCATGAAGGATCTGAAGGACTTTATTCGTGTGCATCGCCTGCCTCAGCAGTTGAAACAGCGCATGCTGGAGTACTTCCAGACCACCTGGTCTGTTAACAATGGTATCAACGCCAACGAGGTGAGACCCAACAAACCATCACATGACCGTGGCTCTTTAGTAGGGGCTGTGAAGCGTGACTGAAATATTTACACAGTGGCATGACAGTTTAATTCACTTGCTTTTATCTTCAATGTTTAAAGGTGTGGAGGCTCAGATTGATTCTTTATATTTTTGGAATAAAGTGTTCTATGGAGTTCATTAAAGAGCAAAAATAAAGGGTTAAATATAGAACCCCAATTAACTTTCTTTTTTTTCTAAGAGTGTAAAAGCCCCCATCTGAGTTGATGATAGCATACTAGCATCATCAGATGGAGGACAATTCATGAACACAGATCTGGGTCACATCTACTTTCAATGGACTAATTATAGCTTTTTCTGAGACATACACTAATGCCGAATCCTGTCATTGTTAAAGCAATAGCAGTGGTAATTGGATAGCCCACAATGAAAAGACCCATATTTAATTAAAACAGAAAAAGGAAGACCTTGGGTGCAGTGTCGGAGAAGCTACTTTAAATTAGGAGCTTGTAACTGGGGAAGCTACAGTTTTAAAGTATTTCGACTAAACTCAAAGCTACTATTTAAAAAAAAATTATTTAGCTATGCTGTACTAACAAGAAGTAGCTAACTACATAGCTTTTTTAAGGAGGTCTTTTATCTGTTGTATAAGTGGTCACCTCCGTTATTAAAACTTAAAGGGTTAGTTCACCCAAAAATGAAAATTCCTGTCATTAATTACTCACCCTCATGTCGTTCTACACCCTTAAGACCTTCATTCATCTTCAGAACACAAATTAAGGTATTTTTGATAAAATCCGATGGCTCAGTGAGGCCTCCATTAACAGCAAGACAATTAACACTTTCAGATGCCCAGAAAGGTACCAAAGATATATTTAAAACAGTTCATGTGACTACAGTGGTTCAACCTTAATGTTATGAAGCGACGAGAATACTTTTTGTGTGCCAAAAAAACAAAATAACGACTTTATTCAACAATATCTAGTGATGGACGATTTCAAAACACTGCTTCATGAAGCTTCGAAGCTTTACGAATCTTTTGTTTCGAATCAGTGGTTCAGAGCGTGTATCAAACTGCCAAAGTCATGCCCCCTAGTGGTGAACCATTGAAATTTCGAAGCCTTGTTTACTGAAATCACGTGACTTTGGCAGTTTCAAAATCACTAAAAAGTCTTTCCTATTCCAAATGTGGTTTAGAAACAGTAGTGTATATAAAGAATGTATATAAAGACATAAAATTATTATTATTTTTTTTTGTAATCAGACCAGTCATTATGTGGTAAAAATAACTATAATGAGATTAATATAAATTATATACAAGTAATAAAAATAGAAAAACAATCCAATTTCTATTTTTTAGTTGGTAGATGGTAAAAAGCAGCATTTAAGTAAAAATTGTATGGAATATACCTTGAATGGGTGTGAATGAAAATCAATCTGACTTTTCCAGTACTAGAGATGTCCGTTTAGAAGTGTGAATTTAATTAGTTTGTCAGCTTGCTCGGCTTTAAAGCTTTGTGCACAAAACAATATTAAGGCAAAAGTTGCATATTGCTGTAAAAGCTACACTATTATTAAAGCACATTACTAAAAATGAAGTTTAGTTAGTATCACTATTAGTTAGTTACTCCCCAGCAATGTTTATTTGTGAGAAGAAAAAAACACTGACAAGTGTGGCCTAGCTCATTTACACTCTCATCTGTCATGCTACTAATTTATGCAGTGATTGAAAAACAGCAGCTACTGTAGATGGCTGGTATTGCATCTGTTTGAGATCATACTGAAAAAGAGATTCTGATCTCTAATAAGAGGGATGACCTCATCTAATACTTGACTGAAACAATATTACTATTTCATAATGATCTTTTTGGACAGTGTTAGAGTACAACAGCCTCTTTGTTTTACAACTGTAAACATGATCTTTACATCACCTCATTGTATTATGGTTAATATCCATCTGTCTACCTGTCTGTTAGCTTTTACATGACTTCCCAGACGAGCTGCGGGCAGACATCGCCATGCACCTGAACAAAGACATTCTGCAGCTGCCTCTCTTCTCCTCTGCCAGTAGAGGGTGCCTGCGTTCACTATCCTTGCACATTAAGACCTCGTTCTGCGCACCTGGAGAGTATCTGATTCGCCATGGAGACGCCCTGCATGCGCAACACTTCGTCTGCTCTGGGTCTTTAGAGGTCCTCAAGGACGGCATGGTGCTTGCCATACTAGGTACGATCAAGAGACAGTATAGAAAAATGCCTACATAGAAAAAAGCTGTCCAAGGGTGTTACCAAAATGGTCACCAAGTGAAGCGACTTGCCTTAAAGGTGCAGTAAGCAATTTCTGAGAAACGTTGTCGATATTTGAAATCAACCCAACCAAACAAACCCCTCCCTTCATTGCTCTGCCCCCAGAATACATGAACACGCAATGCAAGAGTTGTTGTCTCTTTATCATAGCTGGAGCGAAGAAAATATAATGCTTTGTGAAAAATAAAGCAAACGAATGACAAAAAAATTAACATACGTTACACAAGAGCATATACAAGCAAGATTTCGTTGTTAGTCGCCAGCAGCACAGCATCTCCAGACAAACAATGACACTCAAAACTGTTCTGTTACTAGCTAACTTTACAATAACATCGTATCATATTTGTAGGAGTTTCCCTTTCAGATGCAAAATTTATGGGAGGAGAGTATTTAAATGAATCATGCAAGGTGATTTACTAAGGTTTGTGCTCGTCAATTTACTGGTATTTGCGCCATTTTTTCTGCCCAAAGAAAAAAAACATGTCTTAAACCAGACACTAATTTGTGCTGCTCTTGGTAGATTGAGTTGATCATTATGGAAACGATCTGGCTGCGTCTGTGTTCTTTAATTTGCGCGTCGTCAGTAGATCGCACACAGAACTTTCCACTCCCATCAGCGCTTTTTTAGAATTGCGTTTGCACGCTAATTTGTTTAGTAAATCTGGCCTTAAATGTTAGTGAAAGCTGCGGCGGTTGATGCAGTTGTTTTCAACTCAATCCAAATGAGTAGACATCTGGCAGTTAAACTGATAGTGATAGATAATTAATTAAAGGAACAGTTCACTTTCAAATAGAAATTTCCTGATAATTTACTCACCCCCATGTCATCCAAGATGTCCATGTCCTTCTTTCTTCAGTTGAAAAGAAATTAAGGTTTTTAATGAAAACATTCCAGGATTATTCTCCTTATAGTGGACTTCAGTGGTCTCCAAACGGTTGAAGGTAAAAATGACAGTTTTAGTGCAGCTTCAAAGGGCTTTAAACGATACCAGATGAGGAATAAGGGTCTTATCTAGCGAAACAATCTGTCATTTTCTAAAAAAAATCAAAATGTATCAGCTTACGGAAAAAACGGAACTGGCGCCGCGTTCGTTCCGTAAGTTGAATAAGGAAGGCGTAGGACATTCAGCGTAAGCTTTTTGAAGAATACAGAATCGCGTTCTGGTGGAAGCACTTGTGACGCGATCATTTGTGCCTATAAAGCATATACATTTAGATTTTTTTTAGAAAATGACCGATCATTTCTTTAGATAAGAAGTATCGTTTAAAGCCCTTTGAAGCTGCACTGAAACTGTAATTTTGACCTTCAACCGTTTGGAGACCATTGAAGTCCACTATAAGAAGAAAAATCCTGGAATGTTTTCATCAAAAACCTTAATTTCTTTTCGACTGAAGAAAAAAGGACATGGACATCTTGGATGACATGGGGGTGAGTAAATTATCAGGAAATTTCTATTTGAAAGTGGACTAATCCTTTAAAGTGATAAGCTCACTTCTGCATGTCAGCTTTTTTGTTGTTGTATTGTTGTTGTTGTTTTTTAGCACAATTAAATCAAACAACAGCTTGACTCGCATGTAGTAACATGTTTTTCCTGCTATACAGGTAAAGGAGACCTGATTGGTGCTGACCTGCCAGGGAAGGATCAGGTGATCAAAGCTAACGCAGATGTAAAGGCTCTGACCTACTGTGACCTGCAGTACATCAGCGTCAGAGCGCTGCAGGAGGTTCTAGAGCTCTACCCAGAATATGGCAGCCGCTTCAACGAGGACATACACCAAAACCTCACCTACAACCTCAGAGAGGTAAAGTGCCTTACATTAACACACAATATAAACCAGCAATTAGATTTATAATAATAATTATTTATTAATTCAGATAATTTACATACAGTACGCAAATTACATCTGGAATGTATGATACTTCTGATTGGCCAATCACTGTTTTCAGGAGTCAAATATTTTTGTGTCCATTAAATATTTTGGATTTTTGTGACATTTTAATGACAATTAAACCATATAATTGTCCTATTCAACTGACTTCCTACATAGCTTTGCTAGTATCTCGTATCACTAGGCAGTCTCTTTCTTTTCACATAATTAATAATCTTAAATCAATTTAATCTTAAATCAAAGATTTGAGGTCTCTTCTGCTCACCAAGTCTGCATTTATTTGATCAAAAATACAGTATTAACAGTAATATTGTGAAATATTATTACAATTTAAAATAGCTGTTTTCTATTTTATTATATTAAAATATAATTTATTCCTGTGATGGCACAATTTTCACCATAATTACTTTAGTCTTCAGTGTCACATGATCCTTCAGAAATCATTCTAATATGCTGATTTGCTGCTGGTTTGCTGCTTTTTAAAAAAAATATTATTATCAATGTTGAAAACCATTTTGTGGCTTAATATTTTTCTGGAAACCGTGAAACATTTATTTTCAGGATTCCTTGATGGCATTTATTTGAAATACAAATCTTTTGAAAAATTACTGTCTTTACTGTTACTTTTGGTCAATTTAATGCACCCTTGCTCAATAAAAGTATTCATATTCAAAACATTTTATATGCACATTAATTCTGGATTCTGTAATACTTCTGACTGGCCAGACAGTATTTTGCAGTCAAATATTTTTGTGACTTATATTAATGACCATTATATAACTGTCTCATTCAACTGACTTCCTTTCTCTTGTATTACTTGCCAGTCTCTTTCTTCTGACATCATTAAATTTCAAATAATTATTTCATGTTCATTTATTTATTTGTTTTAGTACTAGTAATAGGCAGGATCATGTACAATTAATTTCAAAATATCAATATCTTTTACATAGATATTCAATACATACTTGTGTATATATTACTTCAATATATACTATATATACAATATAAACTTGCGTGTTGTACATTGGCAGTCTGTATTTGTATTCGGTTTGAGCTTGACTCATAATGGTACTCAGGATTTTCTTGTATCTCAACAGGGCCAAGCCAGATTCTCTCGCTCTACCCGACTCCCACAGGTAACAAGCAGTTTTGGCAACAAACATTTCCCTTAAATTTGACTTCTTTTTTTTTTCATTCTTTTTAACCTTTTGATTCACACTCTCATACCTTTTGATTCACACTCTCATACCTTTTGATTCACACTTTCATACTCGCACACATGCGCCGCCGCCATACTAATCAAACGGCCACATTACATAAGCTCCCAATTATTAGTGTCACTCTGAACTGCAGACGCTGTGTGTGTGTGTGTGTGCGTGCGTTTTTGTGACATATCAGGACACAAATTTGTATAATGACATGGGTATGACATAGGTATTACAAGGAGAGGGTGACTTATGCGGACATTACCCCATGTCCCCATTTTTCAAAAGGCTTATAAATCATACAGAATGAGTTTTTGTGAGAAAGTAAAAATGTGCACAGTTTTCTGTGATGGGTATGTTTAGGGGTAGGGGTAGTGTAGGAGGATAGAAAATACGGTTTGTACAGTATAAAAACCATTACACCTATGGAATGTCCCCACAATTCACAAAAATGTGTGTGTGTGTGTGTGTGTTACATCAGAGCTGGCAGACAGCAGCTCATCTGGATGTGTCTGAATCAGGTGAATTAGCAATCTGTTTGTGGCCCTGACCCTCTGTCTTATTGCTGTGCCAGCTGTCTTAATGATCAGAACAGCTACACACTCACACACAAACCAAAGGAAGGATACAGAAGCACACTTACACATACACAGAAGAACACGATGACATGCAGAGAACAGTGACTCATAAATAATTTTGAGTGTTTTTTTGCAAAAGCAGAGAGATCTTGAAACCCCACACAGTAAAAAGTATGGTGCAGAGCACAGCATTTCCTGTTCAGTTCATAAAGCCTTTAAGGCTGTGATTATGAAACATTTAAATATATTCTGCACTGGTAACACAATCAAAAAATAACAACAGTGGCCTCTAAATCACATTACCTTTGTTTTTATCCCTTTTTATCTCTCCTAGGAACGCTTTGACTATTCCAAGCTGCCCTTTATTGTGGAGGCAGAGCAAGAGGAGGATGCTGGACAGAACCAGGGCAGGAAGCCCCTGCTGTCTGGCTTGGGCGGTCTTTCATCTCAGCCTAATCTGAGTACCATGTTAGGGGAGGAGTTTCGGCACCTTAACATGCTTCGTCTCTGCAAATCGCCTATTAAAAGCTCCCGGGTACAAAGCCCTGCTTCTCAGATGCCACTTCATGAGGATCCGTCTGCAGGTGCAGTTCCTGCCCCAAGAATAGACAAGAGCTCCTGCCACAGACCAGCCAAACTGCTCATTCCTACCCTGAACTGTGTCAGCCCTCTGGACCTGAGCCCACGGTAAGAAGAAACTAGAATTCATTATTACTTTTTTATTACTTAATTATTTGCTTTAACTATATTTGCAGTGGCACTACCTCTAGAAGAAGGAAAAATACTGACAAAAGATAATAATGATTTTTGATGCACTAATGTCCTCATGTCTGTTCCTGTAGGGTTGTCGATGGCATTGAGGATAACGAACATGCTTTTCACTTCAATGTTGAGCACAGTGAGCCATCTCCTAACACAGAGGTCAAAGGTAAGGTAGACTTTCCCTTAGTATTAGACTAGTACATTATGGTTTAGATCATTTGGTTTAGAAGGTTCCCCCATTGCCCACAACAATATTCGAAACTCCTCTTATCAAGCATAAGGATTTCAAAAAAATATGTTTTTCTCACAATGTCTACCCGAATAAGTATTTTAGAGTTTGGCATAACTATAAAAATGTATATTCATTATTATGATGCCCATGGTGTTATAAGATTGTATGAATATTTATAGGAAGTTTGTTGAGTTCCCCTTTTGGGGATATATTCATTATTATGGGGATATATTCATTATATATATATATATATATATATCATAATTTGTATATATATATAATTTTTTTTTTTTTTTTTTTTTGCTTTTCAGTCTACTATTCAGTCATGGAGGGCAATTACATGCACAATCTTACATCTATTACTTTTAACGACCTGACAATGAGTAATGTTGTGTACAAACCTTAAACAATGTTCTGTTATGAATAAAGGTCAAAAATGGTTTGCCCATTACCCACTGTCACTTTGCATGTAAACACCTTTACTGCCATTCTAGCAGCTTATTATTATCTAGCGCATGTTATTTTCGATAGTTATCAGTGTTTTATTGTACATGTACAGCAAACACACCGATTATGCACATTTAGGCCACCATTAATTGTACTCCTACCTTCATTGACTCTAATTATACACAGACTATAATTATTATTGGTGCATTTCATTGCAAATTTAAAAAACTATTGAGAAAAGCTTCTGCAAATTCAATTAATTTAGGTCGCAATAATCGGGGAAAAAAACTGAGATCCCAGTGAAACTGATATATCTGATAATATGATAATTCTGCACATAAAACTGTCAGTTTCTTACTTGATTTGGCCCTTTTAGACCCATTTCAGGTTGGCGCAAACCTTCTCCTTGAGACAGAGGAAGTCAGACAGAGTCTCCGTCAACTCAATACAGAGGTATGAGGATACACCTCTTTCAAATCAACAGAAATAAAATAGGTTTTCTTATTTATGACATTTGTTACCGTTATGTGTCATTTATTAATATTCTGACATTAACATTTGAATCTGTTCCAGATGAACCACCTGAACCAGGAAGTGTCCTCACTGACCAAGGAGCTCCACGAAATGATGCAATTCCTGCATACACATGTGACCCCACCGCACTTCACTTCCTCTTTTACTCCCTACAGCTCTTTCAACTGTCATACATCACCCAACTGCACCAACGTGGCCTCCTCTACTGCCGACTGGCCATCAAGGCTGGCCTTTAACATGTCGGCCGGTCCTTGCCTGCAGCCGGATCCCTCTCTGAGAGATTCTTTAGGATCCAGGCACACGTGCATTTGCAGCATCAGCCATGCCCAGGAAAGAGGCTCCGTCTTGGGGCAGGAAGGGGACATAGAGCTCCTCAATCAAGCCCCCAGCTCTCACTCAACCTATTTTCCATGCTGCCCTGACCAGGAAAGGATTGCTACCTTGGGCGTAGATAGTCAGCCAAACCCATATCAGACTTCTAAGACCACACCAAACTCTCCCTATCTAGGACATCATGTTCCCCGCACTGGTGGGTCACTCCTGGGATTGGCGGCAACCTTTCCGTCCAGTGGTTTGGTGCCTCAGGTTAGGACTGGGGGTCCCAGCAACACATTGTCTGTGTGCACCCATAACATCCAGAGTCAGTCACATCCATCTCTAAACGCGCAGATGACCTCTGACCTGCACTCCAGGGCGCCCACACCCATCCATTTATCCGTTACACCAACCGGCCCATCAGAGCCTCTCATAGCAGTCAGTTCACATTTGCATTCTGGGATTTGTAGTTCCAGCTTGCTACATTTCCCTACAGGCCCAAGACAGAACGATCTGGTGGGATCAAGTCCTGTTCACACACTTGAGCCCATCGTTTCGTCCACTGGAGAGAAACAGGTGAAACCAGGACCTGCTGAGTAACGACACATTGATTGAGCCAACGCTGAGCAGGAGTGATGGACATATTAAAAAGAGTAGTCTAACATGCTCTTTGCCTACTGCATGGATAATGCCCCCATTTAAGCCAAATGCAATGCATTGTGGGAGCAGCGTACATGGGTTATGCTAAATATGCACGATAATGTGCACAACCGTGCCTATTGTTTCAAAATCGCCACTTTTTTTGATTAAAGTAGGACATAAAGGTCAGTATGAGTCATGCTTAATTGTATTTAGGTTAAATCAGTTTCCACTGGTTGGGTTTATTTTACTCCATATGGCTTGATTTTACATTGGCAGTTTCACCGAGTAGGTTTTGTATAAGACGAGGTTCCCTTAGGACTGAGTCATATATTACGAAGAGCCAGAATTTCCAGGCTGTTATCACGCTGCATCTTTTTCAAAGCCTCACTTTAAAACTCTTTCAGTTTGAAAATCTTTAAAATGTACCTAATTGCATGATATAATATTTTATGTCTCTTGCGTTTTCAAGGGACAGATCACCCAAACATGAAAATTCTGTCATCATTTACTCACCCTCATGTCACTGCAAACCTGTATGACTTCTTCTTTTGTAGAACATAAAAGAAGATAATTTGAGAAATGTCTTTTTTTTGTCATAAAATAGAAGTCAATGGTAACCAAAACATTCTTTAAAATAACTTCTTTTATATAGATATAGTTGTATAAGTTTACCAAAAACTACTTGAATTGTGTGTCTCTCACACACAGATTATTTATAAAAGCATGTGCAGAACAATATACATTTATTTTTGTTGCTGATCCTCTTTTTTCATTGTCAGAAAGTTTGGAAAAAAAGATTGATTTATGTACAGTATGTCTTTTCTGGGCCTGTTTCATGCCTATATTGTTAAATAAATCTTCCATTTTCTTATCTCTCCGATGCACCTGCCTAAATTAAATGCCTTGCGATTGTAAAAAATGAATTTGCCTGTTGAAAATGCTCTCATCAGAGAATAAACCATAAATTTGTTTGCCACCCGTTGCTCATTTAATGGAGTAGAGGTTTGATTGGCCAATTACATGAGAAACCAGGCTGTCCTCCTTTAAATAAAAAAACAGATTGTATTGGCAGTTAATTAAGCTGCTTTGTGGCTGATAGCGGCAATAGTTTTAGCTCTACAGTATTTCTCAAGCTGATCGATTCTCATAAAATAAATAAAAAAATTCTCTCAATAGATTGAAAGATACAGTACAGTGTCCTCCCCTAATACTGGCACCCTTGGTAAATATGAGCAAAACAGGCTGTGAAAAAATGTTTTTGCTGTTTATCCTCTTGGTCTTTCATCTAAAATATTCACAAAATCTAACCTTCAATTATTTATAGGCTTTACACTGTCACATGAAGAGAACATTGTGTTATCATTTTCATAGAAACTATCCGAAATCAACATGGTAACTGTTGTTTTATTATTCTGTTTATGTGACTGTAACATCAGAATATACTTAACCTTACATCTAAGTAAAGATACTGGAATAATCTAGTTTAAACAGCACATACTGAGAACGGCTATGCTGCACAGATCTTTTCCAAAGAGATGTTTCTTTAGACGCCCACGATCTCCCTCTTTCTCTCTTTCTGTCTACATCAGGGCTCCAGACACATCATTAGCCGCAGGAGGCTACCCACACATGCTGCTTGGTAGTGGGATAATCTTACTAACAACCTGTTATCTCTCAGTTCCTCCCCAGGCCCATGAATGCCTCATATCAACATTTCATAAAGGATATCTATTTCTATATCTATATATTTGTAGACTGTGCATCTTTTTCTGTTGTTTTATCTGAAATGCAGCTGGAACATTGGCTGACGGGGTAGAGTCTTGTCAGCATATGGACAGGTAAGGCGTTGAGGTAGAAAGCATAAAGTAGGCCTACTGTATATTGTCAATCTTTTGTCCATATAGTGAAAGAAATGTGTTTTTAAAGGTATTCATTTATTGAACGCATAATATTTCCCAGATAATGAGTAGAAACAGTTGCTGTGTGTCTGAGTAAAATTTAGCGCATTATTAACAGCATAAAGCAGTTGTTGAGAAAACGGCAGCATATGTGTATTCACCACCTACGCACAACTTTAATAACACACTGCTCACTGATAGTTCTACATATACCACTGGGCGGTAATTATGTTTGTTGCATCTAACACATTGTAGAAGAGATCAGATTTCATTTGACATAAGTATGTGAGTGGGGACAAAATAAAGGCACAATGACAGAGTTTGTAGCCCATTGAAACATATCAAATATGCGTAATGAAACTATAGGGGAGGAGTCTTCAGTGGTCCTCAAAGATGCCATAAAAATGTATTAAAAAAATTAATAATAAATTAAATGTTAGAACTTTAATTTGAAATGCGAAAAACATCATATATTGACGTAGAAGATGCGAGGAATGTATAGTCGTCCCTCGCACTTTTTTCGGGCAAGTGTGTTCATGTCGTAGAGGTTTTCATGGGCCAATGTGAATAAATCTATATTCTGTGCATGACCTGACATTTTATTCCTATCCAAAATGAAGCTATGTGAACATTATGGAGCGCTAAACATGATAATTTATGTTTCACGGACTCATGGTGTTCCAGGAAATCCCTTATGGACAAAGGCATCCAGCTATCGCTGTGTAGCTGAATAAAAAGAAGAAACGTTTTAACTGATGAAAAGCGAAGACAATAAACACATGATTGCGACAACATGCGTGTTGGTGTACGTGTTTTTCAAGCCATCTCGGGATATTTTCCTAAAATAAAGTATATGAATAATGCAGTGCTAGAAACTGTAGTATAGAAAGAAACTGTAAAATGTAAAATATAGCATATTTTCTGCCTCATTCTGTGATTTTTTTTAATTTTTTTACTTTATATAAATTCCATGATGACTTAGTTCACCCAAAAATGAAATTTCTGTCATTAATTACTCACCCTCATGTCGTTCCACACCCGTAAGACCTTCGTTCATCTTCAGAACACAAATTAAGATATTTTTGATGAAATCTGAGAGGTATATGACTTGTCCATAGACAAAAAAAATAAAATCATCATTTTCAAGGTTCAGAAAGGTACTAAAGACATTGTTAAAACCATTGACGTGACTGCAGTGGTTCAACCTTAATTTTATGAAGCGACGAGAATACTTTTTGTGCGCAAAAACAAAGCAAAAATACCGACTTAATTCAACAATATCTTCTCTTCTGTGTCATTCTCATATGTTGTTGACCATAAAATGTTTGTCCAATCATATCCCTCGGCCCGAGGGATGCGATTGAATGTCCTTCTGCCTTTCAATGTATGTTTTTACATACCCCGGTACACCCTGTTCGCGCAGACATGTCATCAGCGCGTTTCATGCTATGCAGAGTCAAGACAAAACAGCAGCCACGTTACAGTTCCTCCTGAATCAAAACGAGCTCATTTGGAAAAGCTGTGACTTTATACTCGGAGCGGTTCGTGACTCGAATGTATGCGTTTCAATAGCAACACTATCAACGCCGAAATGAATGTACAAGTGTTTGTAGTATAAACAAAATAATAATAAAAAAATGTTATTTAGAAATGTTATTAGAGAATATGGTTGTTCAGCAGTGTATTTAATTTCTTAGGCAATTAAAAGCATGAGATAAGTAAAATATAACCTGTCAATTAGACAAAGGTCAGGAAAAACTGGTAGGCCTATTATACTTGACATTTCTGTGTCCCCCTCACGTCTGAAATAGCTAGTGGCTACACCCCTGACATAACATAACAACACGAGATCCTTTTCCTCTCTAATTATTGTTTTAATTGAAGAACAAACAGTTCTTGAAAATTCTGTAATCACAAAATGAATCGTGTTTAATTAAATGTAATATATAAATACTCACTGTTTCTGTTAATAAAAAATATGGAAAAGCTTTTGAGATAAAACAAAAAACGGGTCTAATAAAAGTTTAATTAGCCTGTAGCGCCCCAGCTTGGTGATTATGGGTTAGTACATGACCTTGAGTCACTGATCTTGTTTCATGCATTTGTTTTGGTTTGACAACACAAGGGTCAGTTCAGATCAGACTAAAATATTGATATTGCCGCTTGCTTAATAACCACTGTGGGGAAGCCATATTATTAGGCTACTTTATTATTGATAAATATGAAATGACTGTATGCCCGCAGAGTCCTGTTGGTCCTCAAATGACTGGTTATCAAGTGGTTAAAGTTTTGTTTATTTAGTTTATTATTATAAAAGAGAAAATCAATTCATTTCAGACAAATGGGCAAATTACAAATTGGCTAGGCTAACAAATAAAATACATCATGCTAAATTTTTAAAAGAAAATGTTGGATATGCCTTGGGCTTCATCAGTGTTATTTTAGCAGCCTATCATTTATATACTATTATAGTATTTATTAATATCTTTATTAAGCTAAAAGATTTAGCTTTTATTTTTATATTTTCAGTTTTCATTTTAATTTTAGCTATGTGGTTTTGTCATTTTTAATATTTGTTTATTATTATGATTATGTATTATTTATTTTTCCTCCGGTTTTAATTTTAGACATTTTACTACATCAGCTTAAACTTATTCATTTCAGTATGCTGCCAAGGCAACATTTCTCATTTTCGTTTTTGTTTTTTTTTAAGTTTACTTTAAAGTGTAGGCTAATATAGCCTATTTTGTTTTATTTCAGCTTTATTTCAGTTAAAAAGAATGATTTCAACAGTGTTCATTTTAGTTAATAAAGACTCTGGCTAACACAGCTAGAAGTCAAATTTTCAGTTTAGAAAAATAAATGCGTCGTGTCTGAATTATAATTCTGAAAAGAAAAAAAAATCCATTTTGGGAATGACACAAAAACTTGCTCTCAAAACATGTAAAAACTAATTGCTCTCTAAAATAGTTTTAAGGAAAAGTATACTTTAATATGTAACATTTCAACAAATAAAATGAGAAAAAGTATAGGCAAATATTTCAAATATATATATAAAATATATAAATATATATAAAATTTATTATATTCTTGTTGTGGATGAGAAATGTAACCGCGATTTTATTGGCCATCACCACGTATATCAAAAACAAGCCCCTCCTCCTCGGAAGAAGGTGGATTACGGAAGTTCGTCCCTTAAAGCGGAAGTGAAGGCCAAGGCCCGTCGACAGGAGACGCTTCAGGCGGCTGGAGGGGAATTTTCTCTCATTCTGACAGTCAGGGATTTGACAGAAAGAGAAAAGCGCCGCACTCATATCTCAAGGTAACCGCTGTCTGTTTTTAGTATTCATATGTTTGTTGGTAGGTTATTGTTAGCCGGTCGTTGTTTACTGATACAGATGAACTGTCAAGACTGTTAGCCGATGCTCATGACGCTCCTGAGCCGCTCCTCTGGATCTTTCCCTGAGCGACATAATAAAGGAATAATTCAGGCCTCTCTTTCTATCTGTCATGTTCTAAATATGAATCTTACGGCAAAGTTCAGTTTAATGGAGAAGGCTTATATGGGTGTGTACAAATACATATGTGTGTTTGATCAGATCCCCGATCAGCAGCTCTGAAGTTTGACCATCTACAGCAGGGCTTCCTTGTCTTCATGGCTTATCATTTGACCGTTGTGATGCAGGCGAACACACATCTCTGTGGTGTCGCTAAGCGCAGATTGTATTGCGATAAATAAGGTGATACTTCTGCAAACGTCTACATGTCTTATATATCTACGTGTCTTTTTTTTAATCTATTTCGAAAACTTTTTTGCAGCTCTGCCCGTTTTCTTTTTTATCAGTGTAGCAGATTCACCGGCGTTCAGTTGAATGCTTGTGGTCAGAGCTCGTGGGGGTGCAGATCAGAAGTGAAAGACATCGGACTTCATGAGGAAGTCAATAATGTGGCCTGAGGAGGCTTGATTGACAGGTCAGCTAGATGAGTCATCACTTAAGATCGCAAATGCATTGATATGAGCTTAGAGCTGTTTGATTGGAATGATAATATGCTTTTATGACAGCACCCCACCTCTTTAGATAGGTGATATTGTGATTTACTGAAATATAAGTTTATTTAAATTAATCATATTACCTATCCAGACTTATATTTTGTGTGTGTATGTGTGTGTATATATATATATATATTTCTGAACCATTATTGTCAATTATAAATGTTCACCTTTGATACTTTGATTACTTGTATAACACCTGTCCACTGTCCTTTTGCACATGGTGAACTTTTGTTCAGTGGAGGCACTTGATGCACACATGACTTGTGAAACCTGCCTTCTTTAGCGCTGTTTTACAGTCTCGTAATGTCAGTGTCTTTGAAATATCGAATCTAGGGTTGCGTCATATTTGTGGTTGGTTGGTTCTAATGTGTTAGGATCTACTTATTGCTTAAAATAACATGATGCAAATTAATATAAAAAGAGATGTCATTATGATGGAAATGTATCTCGCTTACTGTGTGCCGCTTTCTTGTTTTGGCTGTCACTGCAGGTGAGCAAACAGGAACAGAATATTACTTTCATCTCCTAGTTCTGCTCTGGAGAGCATAGTGGCTTTTCCCAGCATGCTTTGTAACTGCTTGAGGCATTTTAGGTCATCAAGTAGGCTGTTTTTGTGTTTCTTCCATTAAAGCAATCAAATTAAAATTTCTTTCCACATTGGATTTAAATGGCCATTACTATGTTGTTCCTTTAGCAGATGACTTTTATGAGTATGTGTTGTTATTGAGGGTTTTATGAGAAACCAGGGTGTGATCAATGTGTGATCAAGGTTATTTTTTACCATTGAGTGTTCGTTGTCTCTTTCCATTTATGATTATGACTATTTCAATTATATTGTTTTACACAGGGTTCACTGGAAGCTGGCATAGCGTTAAATCACTAAAAAACTAACTAAAACAGTGTTCACAAAATGAATAGGGAATTTTAAAATTGTGATTTACAGGAATAGTCATAGAGGTAATTTTGTAATGACTATCATTTTTATATTTGTTATCTTAGACTAATCTATTTCAGTGGAAATTGATGTTTTTGTGTACAATCTCTAAAAAAAAAACAATTGTTAAAAATGAATAATTCATTAATTTTTTTTGTTAACTGTTTTTGTTAGCTGAAATAGAATAAAATATTAGAATACTTAAAGTTAAAATGTGATTGAAAATTAAAAAATTTTAACCTTGACAACACCATTTTCAACTAAAAAATGGAAAACTTTTTATGCATTTTGGCCGTTCATTTACACAACAACAGCGTTTTGGGGGCCTGAAAATGCAAACTTTTGAAAACGGGAAGTTTGAAAATCATACAGTTATCTTCTCCGTGTAAACTACATAAGTGCATATTTGTGGAAAAAAACGGTGACAATGCATATGCATATTACATGTTCAGTCCAAGCGTGCCACACAAGTCCTGAAAAAGTGAAGCCAAAGCGTCTCGATCACCCCGAGGTGGTTGGATGCAGTATAGGTCAAAAACTCGCCCTCTATTTAATGTAATGAACGTGGGACAAAATAAACAGTCAAATTACACGTCAAATATTTTTCCTTCCAAAGATGGTTTCTGCCATTTTAGGCAGTTATCACGCTGATGTTAGTTAAAGTGTTCGTTCTTTAAATAAGTTTAAGTTAGTTATTTGATGCTGTAAAAACACAGGCGTCATGATTGACAGCTGAGATTGACAGCTTCTCTGAGCGAAGTAGTCACTGGAGCACCAACGGACTTTTCTGTGGATCTTCGGGAGGAGATTGGAGCTTTAACTTAAATTTCTACATTTCCAGAGCTGGTTTTCACACTGACATAATGTGTTGTTCTGCAGTATTAACCGATTTGGTGGGACTGTGGGTGGGACCTTAATATCACGGCTCAAATTCGCGCTCAATACTGTGCAAACTCGGGCTCTAAGTTCACTATGCGCAGACTCGAGACTCAAGATGTCAGCGCCATACTGACACACTGGCAGCTTCAGTTACTACAATGGAAGAGACTGAAGGTGCGTTGTCCATCTTTTTTTTACAGTCTGTGGTTCAGTCTCTAGGCGCATAGTGTTTCTTTATAAAGTAACATCGCCAACTACTGGCCTGGCAGCATAATACAGCATTTTTATTCGTTTACACGGATTCGTTGACGACGTTGTTGTCTGTACGTAAAAAAACAAAAAAAGGAAAAACTTTTCCGTTTTTAGTACATTGTTGTCGTGTAAACATACCCTTAGTCTTTAGGCCATGGTGAAAAACAGACACATACAGGAATGTTTATTACCACCAGGGCATGTGGAAACATGTTTATTAAAAGTACAAACCAACTAATATGTGTCAGAATAACCCAGATCTGCTGAACCGAAGATGAAATGTTTGAACTGATCTTGAAGCGATGAACAGGAACGATTGGAGCACAAAGCAGATTACATGCCGTAGATTACATGCCGGCACAAACAGACAGAGAGATGGAAAAAAAGCCATTGTCTGATAGAGAGCACACAGTTTTTATTGCAAGACGCATATAAAAGCATCTGTTAAGTTGTATTATTAATGAATGCAGCTGTTGAGCGTGTCATTTTGCCCTTCCAGGCGTTGGGGAGGGTGTGGGTGTGTTGTTATCTGTGTGTTTGCTCTGCAAAATTGCAACAACTTCTTAGACAGATAGACCGACAGACCGTCCTCTCGAACACACCCTCTCAGATATTTGTTTTATGATCGGGACGGCTTGCGCTCCCATGTTGGTGATGCATGCGATTTCCTTCCAGCTGGTCGGTTTCCTGAAAAGCATTTCCTATTTCCACACTGATGAGATCCCTCCCTCCCAGTGAACTGCGTTTATGGGGGAGGGACAGTATTATTGCACTCTTTCTTGTTGGATTTAAGGGTCATACCACAGAACTGTATATTCAGCATGCGATTTTGCATAAAAAGGAAATGAGCCACAATGATTGGAATGCTGGTGCCAGCGATTCAGGCCGACATGTATTCACAGGTATCAGCACGGTGGCCTTACCGATAGATGACAGGAAGTGAATCGGGTGTCTCTAGTTTTTTTTTTTTTTTTTTTTTTTTTTAACATTTATTTTAGTTTTTTCTTTTTCACAGAACAAAGACAACAATGAGGGGAAAAAAAAAACCCTATAACAAAACAAGCAACATTTGAGGGACAGATGCATACAAAGGGTGTCTCTAGTTTTGATAGTAGTAGATTAAATTGCTGTAAATTACAGCGGTTCTCTGTGAAGAGCTTCTGTGGAATTTCGTTGTTGTCTTTGCCTGGAATTTGGTCACTTGGTTTCAGAGTGGCATTACGGTAAAAAACATCCTTCCGTGGTGGGTGTCTGATGTCATTAATGACATGGTGAACTCCATTATGCACTGCTTCAAGTTTTCATTATGATGTCTGTCCATCTGCTAATAAGATGCTTCGGTCATTTGGTAAAAATCAGTAAAGCAGAACATGAAAATCACATCAGTATTTTTTGAACGTACTCTCTATTTCTCCACTCCCTCTCTGGTGCAGTTACTCCCATGTTTTGATGCTTCTTTGCCCTCGTTATTAATCTGTAGTGCGATTTTTACAGCTGAGTGATATATTTCAGGTTTTTATTTTATTCATTTTTAACGCATTTTTTTGGACATTAAGTTTCCTAAAGTCATTACACTAGCATTAAACAAGTATTATAATTTTTTTTTTGTTTTGTTTTTTGATAATATCTTTGATTTACCATAAAAATACAACACAATAGTTGGAATGTTGGCTCTGTCCAACAAATCGATTTAATGATTCATTTTTTATTCATTACATAGAGATGTTCATGGATGTCCCTGTGTGACTTTTCTTCATATATTAAAATTCTCTATATATTGGGTAAATATTTTTTCATTGTTATATTGGTGGGATATATATATATATATATATATATATATATATATATATATATATATATATATATATATATATATATATATATATATATATATATATATATATATATATAGGGATATGTTATATTATAGGGATAGTTCACCCAAAAATGAAAATTCTGTCATCATTTACTAAATCCTCAGGTTTTTCCAAACCTGCATGAATTTCTTTCTTCTGCTGAAAACAAAAGAAGATATTTTGAAGAATATGGCAACCAAACAGGGACCCCACTGACTTCCATATTATGGAGGAAAAAAAAAACTATAGAAGTCAAAGAGGCCCAGGCCCATGAGCTGTTTGGTTACCAACATTCTTTAAAATATCTTCTTTTGTGTTCAGCAGAAAAAACAAATTCATACAGGTTTGGAACAACTTGCGGGTGAGTAAACAATGACAGAAGTTTCATTTTTGGCTGAACTAGCAATTCCTTTTAAAGGGATGGTTGAAATGAAAATGAAAATGAAAATTATTCCATGATTTACTCACCCTCAAGCCATCCTAGGTGTATATGACTATCTTCTTTCAGACGAACACAATTGGAGATATATTTAAAAATATCCTTAGTCCTCCAAGGTTTATGATGGTTGTGAATGGGGGGCCACATTTTGAAGGCAAAATGCATCCATCCATAAAAAAAAAAAAAATGAATCCATACAACTCCAAGGGGTTAATAAAGGCCTTCTGAAGTGAATCGATGGGTTTGTGTAAGACAAGTATCCTTATTTAAAACTTTATAATGTAAAATAACGAGATTATTTTACATGGCGTACTATGTGTTATAGCATAGGACATAGCATAGTATGTCATGGCGTAGTGTAGAGAGTCATAGCATTGTATACTACTTCGCGGAAGTTAACGCTTTTTGGACGTACGTTGAATGCGCATGGCTGTCGCGCCGGAAGTTATTTTACATTATAAAGTTTTAAATAAGGATACTTGTCTTACACAAATGCATCGATTCACTTCAGAAGGCCTTTATTAACCCTCTGAAGTCGTATGGATTCATTTTTTATGAATGAATGTATTTTGTCTTCAAAATGTTGCCACCCATTCACAACCATTATAAACCTAAGAATATTTTTAAATATATCTCTGATTGTGTTCGTATGAAAGAAGATGGTCATACACCCCTTGAGGGTGAGTAAATCATGGGATAATTTTCATTTTTGGGTGAACTATCCCTTTAATACGGTTTACACAGTTCAGTTATTTGCGGGAGTAACCTGCTCTGTGTGAACGGAACTGTGTGAGTCTCGAAAGGTCCCATTCAAACAGCAACTTACAGTAGCGTCTGGAATACTGAACGTGCAACGAGAGTCAAGCCCATATTCTTATTCTCTTACCATCAACTAAAGCAACAAATCTTCATTAGATTTGATGGATGAACATGCGGCTCAATTGGACTCTTGTTGCGTCAACAAGTGATGAGACTTTTCAGTTTTATGGACGTCGCCATCTTTGATATTACTTTGGTCACTGTTGCTTTAGTTGATGGTAAGAGAATAAGAATATGAACTTGACTCTCGTTGCACGTTCAGTATTCCAGACACTACTGTTAGTTGCTGTTTGAGTGGGACCTTTCGAGACTCACACCTGTAAGTAAATGCTGTTGTTGAACCCAAAAACTGACAATGTGAATGTAGCCAGTATGTAAAACAACTAGATTTTTGCTGTATTTTATGACTGAATTTAACTTTAAACATTTTGAATCTAATTAGCTGCAATAAATGTTTGAAAAAGAAACAACAAATATTGAGCGAGATTAATCATATATTCAGATGGCCTGTTTCATCGTTTTTAGCTGTATAGTCAAGCCAACCCTTTTTGTCATTCTTGTTGTGTTTCTGTTTTACTACTTTCTGTGCAAAGCATGTTGAACAGTATGAGAAGATGTAGTTTGCAGAAATTTGTGTGTGAGAGTGATTCTAAACCTCCGTCACATGCTCTGGATTAGACTGAACCTCAAGACCTGATGTTGGCAGCGACATCTCGCTCTTCATAATCACTTTTTTTTTTTTTTTTGTGATAGCCCAGGCCTCAATTCCTGAATATTCTTATATTTAGTAAGGAGGTCCATCCATCTGTTTATTGACATCTATCTTCTCTTCTTCTCTCCCACTGCTCATTATTGTGTCTGCTGCAGCAGAAAGAATATCTGGCCCGGTCTTTAACAAGCTGAAATAATGACCTCAGACTGAGTTGCTGTGTCTCTCTCTCTTGTAATAATCACATTCATTTCCTCTCACCTTAATTTGCTCAGTTGTTTTTGTGATCTACTTTACCTCTGCTCTCTGTATATGGCTACAGAGAATCTACTGAACTTTATAATAAACTAGTGATCAACCGATACTGATTTTTTTTTTTTTTTTTTTTTTTTTTTAGAACCGATACCAATGATTTGTGTTTATGTGCCCGATAACCGATATGCAGAACTGATATTTATTTACTTTTATACTTCTGTTTTTGACACAATTACAACACAACTGAACTGAACAAACCCTCCTTTGTTTTAGGGTTTGTTCAAACAAAACAAATCTTATTTATACACCAATAAATAGAGGGGTCTGAAAGTGCAAAAAATAAAAAAGTGCACTGTTACTAAACTGTTTTTGTTGAAAATTAGTAGTCTTTCATGTTAATTTTAAACTTCATATTACAAAAATAATTTTATTTCTAAAAAGCATCAGCAGCAACACTGTTAACAATAAGCAAAATAAATGTAGAATGTCTAATGTTTTCAAATGGAGAAAATAAATTAAAGACAGGAGTCATATCAACTTTCCAGAAATGTAATACTTCATTTTAAACTTCAGTTTTAGTAGATTTATAAGCTGTTTAATAGGCTAAAGAGTGAAGAATAATTCGCTGGATAATGTTAAATAACTGAATAATATTCTCTGGAATATTGGAATATAACAAACAAAACATTGTATTTTATTGCATTTCTCAACTGGTATGTTATATCAGAATTATTAATAATGTTTTTGTTGTTCTATATTATGAAATATCTGCTGACAAAGTGCTGTTAATCTATGCATTTACACAGAACTATACTCAAACTGCGATCACTCGTGGAGATAATAAATAATTAATTTCCATAGAGTTGTGTTTACTTGGATGTTTATTAGCGAATTAATGGTTATATAGTAAATGTTTATATAATTACGGTGTTTTAAAACAAGTGAATCTTGTTAAAAGTTACATGCGGTGGCCGTGCTGGAGCATTTTCTGAGCATCAACCCGCTGAGTGAACAGCAAAATGCAGACGACTTCACGAGACTAATGATGAACATAGACAACAGAGAGAGAATTAAATTCAGCGCTTTTATTTCCAACATGTGCTCATTCATGGCTGTATTATTTAATTCATGCAATGTTACATCTTTATTGAGACAGGACTTGACGGATTATCTTATGTGACTCTGTGAGCTTGTCTCTATTTCTTAGAGACAAGCTGCATAAACTAGCTACATTTCAGGCATTTATGTAACACATCTAATTTGTGCATTAATGGCTATGATGATACGCTGTAATGGCGATCCTGCGCTCAATTCTCAAAACACCCACAAGATGGTGGCGTTTATTGGTAAATCCGATATTACAAAACCGATATCCGATTATGGTAAAATGCTTAAATATTGGGGAAAATATCGGTAAATCGATATATCGGTCAATAATAAACAAAACGTAACACTGAAACCCAGTTTGGACAAAAATAAATGTTTCTGAAGTTGTAAATACTTTCCCCCCCCAGCTGCCATTATATTTATCAATCTGAAAGTATAAAGAAAATGTTACGCCACAGTCCACAATTCGTTCAGCCCAAAGCTGAGCTGAATGTTGCTTTGTGTAGAGCTCCAAATAACAAATATACACATAACACAAAAAAAAACAGGTCCTGACCCTTTTTCAGCACCTTTTCAGTCGATACGGTGCAGGTTATTTTGGATCACTGATAAGTGTAGATTATTTGGGGAACTAGGTTAGTATATGCGTGACATGACACTCTGATATTTACCTAGCATTTTTTTGTATTGATGCTTTTAACTGTAATTGCGGCACAGTGTGGGTGGAATCTGTAAAGGGGATTGTTTTGTTGCAGTGAGTTTTATTGGAGCATTATGGGGTGGCTGGTTAATGGTTAGTGCACTGGAATGGTGTGATAGCTGTTAACGGCCTGTAATGAATCCGTCCTTTCCGTTCACTCAACTCGGGAACATCACAGTCCAATGTTTTATAATATGACCAATTATATCAGGTAATTTATGTTTTTTTGATCAACTTCCTTTCTCCTTTTTTTCCTCTAGGTTTATTCATCCAATTGGGGCCATCTCTCCATCTTTTTCTCACTTCCTCTCCTGATTCTCTCTCTCTCTCTCTCTCTCTCTCTCTCTCGCTCTCTCTTGACCCTGTCCTCCCCTGAGCTCCATTGATCCTGGTTCAGGACCCTGTCGTATCCAGTGAGGACCACTCTCAGATCCAGTCAGCCCTCTCCTCTCCTGTTGTCCAGCCTGTTGGCATGGCGGGGCGAGGTGGACCAGCGCGGACCAATGGTGCCGCCCCCGTCGGGAACAAAATCTGCCAGTTTAAACTGGTCTTGCTAGGAGAGTCTGCCGTCGGCAAGTCCAGCTTGGTGCTCCGTTTCGTCAAAGGCCAGTTCCACGAGTATCAGGAGAGCACTATTGGAGGTGAGCCAGACCGTGTTAATGTCCAAGCTTATTCTTTCTAAGGATGGAGGATTTTCCTCACATTTTTGAATATGAACTCTCATTACATGAATGCATACAGGCCTCAAACTCCTCACTAGTTACTATCTTCAGCTATGGCATGAAAGATAGAAGACATGGAAAAATATAAGGCATGCACAATATATCAGTACCTAATCGGTATTGACTGATATTGAATATGTAATTTTTGATGCTCATTTCTGCCTATTTTAGCATTTAGATCTAACATTCATTTAAGGTTGGTCTTTTAAAAAAAAAACAGTGTAGTCTTTGCAAATCTCGAAATAAATATCCATTATCAATGAATATTCAATATCCATGCTGTACATTATAATGTTGTGATGCCTAAATTCACTTGTAGCTTTAAAATGATTGATTTTGGTTTTTAGTGTGGAATTTTATCAGTTATCTATCTACTATATCATAAAAACAATTATCAGGCATAATTGTAATATCAGTGCATCCCTAATAATGTTTCCCTAATAATATAGTCTCTCATGCGACATTTATTTCTTAGAAAATTTGTGTTTTTTTTATATATATATATATATATATATATATATAATTATTTTTGACTTGACTTTCCCTGATGATCGCAAAAGAGGTCATTGGCATAGCTTTAAAGGCACAGTAACAAAGACTGCCTTGAACAATGGTTCTCAATTGCTTTGGCCGTGGGACCCACATTTTCCCATGGTCATTAAGCCGCAAGCTAAACACACAAGTACTACTTAACATACATATACATTGTAAGAATATCACTAACACTGATGAAAATACAATATAAGGTAAGGCTATTAAATAGCAGTAACTAGTTTTTGTTAATACAATAAAGTTAGTAAATTGATATGAGCCACCACAGTCATCAAAAATATAGAAAATCACACAAAGTGAAAATAAAGTGGTGTTTTGGGTTAAGGTTATGGAAACTAACATTGAGGTCACGATATATTTCAAGCGAAATTGAAGAACGGACTGATGCAACATCATTTCGAACAAAATCAGGCCAAAACAAAGTTCGTTTGGAGTTCGTTTTGGGAGTTCGAAACAGCTTGCCAAAGCAAACTTTCCAGAAAAGTTTTCTACGGCTGGTAAACACCTTTGTACTACCAGATGATGTACTAGGTAGGTGTGCGCTGAGGCTTTGCCTTCTTTGATGTGGATCTTTTCCGGTTCATTTCTCCTGTTCAGTCTGTCGAGGAGAATACATACTAACTATACTTATACGGTATACTGTTATACTAAAAGTATAACGCTGCTCACGTATTTCAAACTTCTTTTTACCCCTAAGCGAAGAAAGAAAAAGAACTTTGCAGTGAGTATATTGTGGTAAATACACAATGCTAACATGAACTGTTAGACATATGAACACTGATCCTAATTAAAAGAATGAACATCATGCAAATCTAACACACGACATGCCAGTTATGTAATTTATTGGTACCTAAGACGTTGCGTACTCTATATATGAAGAGTAAATGAAATTATGAGAAGTGACATACAGCGCACGTCTCTATTTGCGTGCGAGCGTAGTATAATGTCTGACAAGACAGGAAATTTGTTTTTCTGAGGTGAGAGGCTTTTTATTTCATAACAAATAATAATGACACTGACATATAGCCTGACAACATCTCATCTGACCATAGATATTGAATCAGGACAATGCAGTTATTTTACTTAAACTGCGACTGACAGAAGTGAACAGCGTTCATGCACGCATCTCAGAATAAAGATCTTGCATCAGAAAAACATTTAGAACTACGTTTTTTTTTGTTGTTGTTATTATTTGACGGCACACTCCACGACTCACTCAACGGTCTTGCGGTCCACTTTTGGTTTGCGACCCACCAGTTGAGAAACACTGGCCTAGATAATTTTAAAGAGAAACTTCTCTAAAATATTTGGTGCAAAAAACCTTGATTAACATAATTAATGGACTTTAAGGGGAATATGCTGTGAAACTGTTGAATATGTCTTGTTTAAGAGATTATTTACGGGATAATATTTTATAACAACAGTGAGATTGTGTTGAACACTGCATATATGAGGTTGTGTGGCTGGTGTTGATGTGTGGTGAAAGGGCTGGGCTTGCTCTGAAGCAGACAATCTGGTTCTTACTTGCTAATCACATGACTACGACATGAGTTATACTGGAGTATTAAACAGACAACCAGTTATGCATGTGCACATATCTGATCTCTTAACCAAACGTGTGTATGCTGTATACCTCTTGAATTGGTATTTATTTAAAAGATAGATTTATGTTATCCACTGATTCACATGGACAGAGAACATAGTTCAGTGACCAGAAGGAAAGGGAAACAGTCAACAATAGGATTTCCTGAGTGTATGTGCTATTGTGTCCCTCCATTTTTAAGTTGTCAGTGTTTTAGGGGAACTTTAAGCAAGTTAGATTATAGACATTAGTGGATTTGTTCCATCAGGGCTCAGTCTCACATTTAGCAAAAGATTCTAGAATAAAGTCAGACACGAGGAAAGAAAAGTGCTGGGAGTGACATTTGGTACGGGCAGGATACCGCATGCTTACACAATAAGGAAATTCTCAGCACTTTTTTTTGTCCTTCTAAATATTTTCCTTCAATGCCATCATCCTGTCGTCAGTGAGCAGGTCAAAGATCGCAGCACGCAGTGCTTTGGAGAAATTAATGTGAGCTACAAACATGTGACCATGGCACCTGACTCAGCACAAAGTTTGAGGTTGAAGGGATTAGAAATATCGATGGTCTTTCTTATTCTGCGCTTCCGCACACTTCCTGTGTCTGCGTCATTTCAGCGTGTATTCTAAAATCGGAATTTTCTGGACAGTCGTGATGTGAAGTGTTCTGGGTGGTTGCCAAGGTGTTACTGTGTGGTTTGTTCTAGTGGTTGTTAGCATGTTGATAGATGTTTGCTAGGGTATCATCTCATATAATCTATATATTTCCCCCCCAGGAAAATTCAAAAGAACAGCATTTATTTGAAATATACTTTTGTAAATGTCCTTACTGTCATGTTTGATCAATTTAATGTATCCTTGCTGAATAAAAGTATTAATTTCCTTAAAAAAAAAAAAAACTTGCTGACTCAAAACTTGTGAGCAATTGAGTAATAGTGATGTTTGCCTTAGCACTATTACTAATTAAAGTGAGTGTGAAATGCAAATGTAATGAGATACATTATATTAAAGGGGACTTTCTGTTCCCTTTGTGATTTAATGTCCAACCCTTCTGCTGATGAAAGCTTTGTACAAAAAGCAACTTTGTAATGATTTGAGCTTTTCAACAACAAGGTTTTATTTTTTATTTTTTTTTAGGATGTATTTTTGCCTTTTATTGCGGTAGGATTGTGTAGAGTAGACAGGAAGCGAGAGGGGGGTGGGATTAGAAAAGTTTTGCGAACCAGGACTCTAACTCGAGTCGCCCAAAGCACAATTGCACTACATTTCAGAGCCCTTCCCATACGGCTATTGGCTCCAACAACACCAAAAATTTTGTCCTAGGCAGCTGTGATGAGTGGCAGAACATTTTGTTGAATCCTGCTCCACATAACTGTACATAAAATGTCAAATACCTTCTAAATGGCCTGATCATGATGACGCATGTTTCTCATTCTTCCTCTCTGCACGTCCAGCCTTAAATAGCTAAGCAGTAAGGAAGTGCTGAAAGTATCATTTTGATCGTACAAACTGATACACATTGCCGTCATGTCATAAACATTTCTGTTTTTCTTTCCCTTCTAGCTGCTTTCCTCACACAGACAGTCTGTCTGGATGATACAACAGTAAAGTTTGAGATTTGGGACACGGCCGGACAGGAGCGATATCACAGCCTGGCCCCTATGTATTACAGAGGAGCCCAGGCGGCCATCGTCGTCTATGATATTACTAACACAGTGAGTGCCCCTGATTATGAAATCAAAACCTTTTAAGTCAGATTTGGATCTTGTACAGCCAATCATTTACCAGCTGAGAGTTGCGTGGCACCTCAGCTGCAATGTGACTTTGTCAGTCGTGCAAAGGCTGACATCACAGCGTTGTGCTCAGCAGAAGGGTAAGGTCTGAATAATAAGGTTTTACCTGACTGACTGCCGGGGTTAATTATTATTCTGTAGGATAGAGTCAGACCTTTGCTCAAAGTCAAGCAACAGTCACAGTGGCGATGCAATTCCTGTTGGCAACCTTAAGCTAATGTATGTAGTATATGTATGGCTTTTTGTTAATGATACTTAAAATACAGTGTTTTATTAATTTGTAATTTGTAAAATACTATATTTTTAAGTCTTTTCAAAAACATGCATATGTATGTGTTTTTAGTAAATAAATAGGGATATCAGTTCATTATAAATATATGGCAAAGCTGAATTTTCAGCATCATTTCTCCAGTCTTCAGTGTCACATGATCCTTCATTAATCATTCTAATATGAGAATTTAATGCTCAAGATACAATTCTTCATATTATTAATGTTGAAATCTAAACTATTAAAGTTATCCTGCTTAATATTATTGTTCTTCATACTTTTTTCAGGATTCTTTGATGAATAGAAAGTTCAAAAGAACAGCATTTATTTGAAATAGGAAATGTATTCAAATAAATACGTTTACTGTCAGTTTTAGTCAATTTAATGCATCCTTGCTGAATAAAAGTATTAATTTCTTTAAAAAAATTAAACCCCAAACCTTTGTGTTCTGTATATATAATGGTAACACTTTATTTTAGTGTCATTGTTACACGTTATATGTAGTTACTGTAGTAATAACTATAAATTATGCATAATTACATGCAATGAACACTAAACCAAACCCTCATCCTAACCTAAACCTATAATAAGTACGTGCAGTTAATTATTATTACTCAGTACTGAAATGTATAATTACACTGTAACACTGACACCTTAAAATAAAGCGTAAGCTATATAATTTGACATGCACTATTAAATTGACATTACATTGTTGCAAGCAGGTAAAGCATTGAATATACATTCCCAACATGCTTTGCATTTAGACAGTAAGTTACGGGTTTGTGTCTTGGGCTTGGCTAAATGCATTAAAATGATTAATTGTACTAAATTGACACATTAAATTGACATCCCTACAAGTCACCCATGATTCTGTAGGTGCTCAAAACCATTCAACAAGTTCAAGAACATAGCAGTTCACTTTAGACTAGGGCTGCACGGTTTATCATGATTAAACTGCATGCGATTTGGCAAAGGCTGCGATTATTTGATGCACAGCTTGTCAGAGCTGTACGGCTCTGTGATCAGTAGTTAATGCTACTCCATCTGAAAGCCAGAGGGCGCTCTTGCACAGAAACTCTAAATATGTCATGCAGTAGAAGTAGATAACACGTCATATAGCTGTAGCTGAATAAACAGATTGAAACGCTTTGATTAAACATGACTAATAAACACACAACTGCCTTATTCTGTGTAAGACGCCACATCATCTCACAGAAGGATGCTCAACTGTCATTATGAAGTGAGTTTGGAGTACAAACATGTTATTAAATGTTGTCTTTTGTTGGACAAGATGTTAATAAATGCTTCTCATGTCTGGAAAGATGTTTAACGCATGTTGCTTTTTCAAATGTACATTATAAGCGACTCAAACTCGCAGTGCTTTCAGATGGATTAGCATTTGGAGACATGCTTCACTGACAAGCTGAGCGTAAAAAATAATAGCAGCCTTTGCGATTTCATAATCGCACTAAGAATCGCGTTTAAGCGATAATCACGTTTAAGTTCAATGTTATTTTTCGTATCGTTCGATAAATCGCACAGCCCTACTTTAGACGCTTCTGTTGATCTATGATTGGTCCTTAACTTTTTGTTTGTTTGTTTAACAGTTACTCCTCAACTGTTTTTTCTATCTCTCTCTCTTAGGACACATTCACTAGAGCAAAGAATTGGGTGAAGGAGTTGCAGCGTCAGGCAAGTCCAAATATTGTTATTGCTCTGGCTGGCAACAAGGCAGACCTGGCCAACAAGAGAGCTGTTGATTTTCAGGTACGTTTATATGAACGCAAAACAACCTCTATAAATCTGCCTCCAAATGTTTTTAACACATCTGCATGCTTTGTTTAGGAGGCGCAGGCATACGCAGACGACAACAGCCTACTCTTCATGGAAACGTCTGCAAAGACCGCCATGAACGTGAACGAGATCTTCATGGCTATTGGTACGACTCTCTTCAAGCACAGAGCAAAACACAGCAACATGACACCAGCTTCCCCTGCCACAAAGACGCTCAACTAGACACCACACCTAATCATTCAAATACCGCTGTTGATTTAATTCAGATCAAAGCAACCTAGTATGTTTATGAAGAAATGTCTTATATTTTTCTTCTCAATTTCTATAGCCAAGAAGCTTCCGAAGAACGAACCGCAGGGTGGGGCAGGGAGTGGCGGACGGGCCAGAGGAGGAGTCGACTTACAGGAGACAGCACCTCAGGGCAGAAGCGGCCAGTGCTGTGGAGGCGGCAACTAACCATTGGACCAATCAGCTGGCAGATGCACCCAAGGACTGATACAGACACACAAACACAGTATGAATCCATAGTGTGAGATCCATTCACTTATGACCCAGCTCTAAACTTTGGCCAGTTAGAGCTTCAGAACTGGAAACAGGCCATCGATACCCTTGTAAATCAACACGTTAATGTTTCGACCATTTATCCCTCCCAAGAACAGTACATGCAAACATTCACATACACACACATGTCTCTGCCATCTACGAGTTATTTGATTTGTCTTATATAGTTTTGACAAAACAAAAAGGAGACAAATGTGACCAGATTTAACCAGTCGCACTTAAAACAAAAGAAATTCCAGACTGCTGCTGGTGGAAAAACAAGTTGTCTCTCCCTTATATTTCCTTATGCTCTCATTTGCTCATTTGTATGAAAAATCTAGTGGCGACGCCACTATTTAAACGCGCTCTCCCTTTTGGTGGATGCATACTGCCAGTATTGAGTTACATCTCGTCTTTCTCCTGCTCTCCTTGATCACATCCCTCCTTTGTCGGAGAGAGGAAAGAGTGGAGAATGAGAAAACAGGCTATTTTCCATCTACGTCAGGCTGTTCTGTAGATCCTGTATTATTTCTATTGTATTAGTCTCTCAGACGTCCACTACTCCAGCACAAATGAATTCAGTATATGATTTGATAGGCTAGACTTCTTTTCTAATCATTTACATATATCTACTTGTATATCTAAATGCATTAACAGGTGGTATAACTCCAATGTGTTGTTTTTTTTCCTTTGCATTAATGAAATGTTTTTGAAATCATTCAGACTTGGAGAAAATACCGTACATATGAATTACACAAGGCAAAATCAGCCTCCTCTGACCAAAATCACAAATATTTACGAGGGGAAAAAAGATAATGTTGCTGTTCCTGTACTCTTACTTTTTTTCATTTATTTTCCTGTGAATATGACCCCAATCATTAGCCATTTCAATTCAGCACCTTTGTAAGAATTTACTTGTTTTTGTACTTAAGGTCTCTTAGAGTGCACTGGGTATTTCTTTGTCCTCTGACAACATGTGATTTTTCTGTCAATATTGTTCCCTCCTGTTTTATGTCGAAGGACGTCTATTTCGACCGGCATTTTCAGCATCACTTGTGACCTAGCACAACATGTGAACAGTGACCCAGATGTCTCAAAGCCGGGTTTGAGGAATGAGGGACGCAATGGAAAAAAGCAAATAAATGGAAAAACACAAACCTAGTAGAACTTGTAATTTTACCAATAAAGGAGGGGAAGGTATACATTCTGTCTGTTGTGTTGTTATTTCTAAATGTAGGTGGTGATTTGGAGGCATTTTCTTATTCCTCCCCTAAATAGGGTTGGGAACAGAACCTTAATTATTCACCAATACTAAATAAATTTAAAAGGCGCTCTGTTTAATTAACAGTTCTCGAATATGCAATCTTTTGCTGCTGTGGAAGGGAGGTCATCATGGGTAAAGTACTCGCAGTTGTTTTGAACTTGACACCAAACGCAGTAGTTTTGAGTTACTGATGCTATTGTAGAAAGTCACTATTCACAATCAATCATGATTAAGTTAATCCATGAATGAAAGTGTCTAATAACAGGGTGGTTACTGAGATTAGGCAAATAGTATCTTGCTGGTCATGTGATCATAACATGGCAGCACCCGTGAGAGGACCCTCTCTCTATGTGCAATAAAACTTCTTTTATAAGGTTACAGATATGACTGGAGTCTTATTCTTATCTGAGTGGTTTGATTTTATACATAAGATTCAAAATGACTACGCCTTTATTTAGGAGTAGCCTACAGCTTTTTAAAAAGGAGAAAATATACTGTGGGCTCATCATGAGACTTAAATCTGTATCTGGTTCTTGCTGGTCGTTAAAAATACACATTATGAGTTTTCGTTTTATTAATGATGATTTATCTAAATAAATCAATGAAATAACCATTTTTTTTTGTCTGTAAGGCAGTAAATGGGTAACTAAACCGAAATCGTTTCCTACGATTAGCATCTCTAGTTCCAAATGTAAATTTATTTACAAATTTATTTTGGTATTTTTCTAAAAAGTCTGTCGGCTAATGTATTAACCACATTAGCTTACTCGTTTTAAAAAGATATTAAAAGGCCGTTTGCTACTAAAATAGTTTATACAACTAAACGTTTCATAAGCTTATTTTCTCCGCTTTTAAAGTGATATAGCACAATAAGTAGCTCAAGTGTTTAATGCCCCCCAGTGGAAAGTATTATATCGTTTTATTCTGTAGTACAGCTTATAGTACTACATCTCCCAGCATCCTCACATATTGCGCACGCGCAGTGCAGTGGTGAGACCGTGTATCGAAAACCATCACAAAACTTTATTGAAACGGCACAGGGTGGAAGTGTGCACGGCGATCCTAGGAGGGGAAGTGAGGCTGCTGATATGGCGGACCCGGTGGCACAGACCTCCGCGCAGCCCCGGCTTCAGCAAGCTCAGTCCAGCGGCCCGGCAGGATCCAACCCAAACCCCGGAGCCGGGAGCAGCGACCCGGCCCGACCAGGCCTGAGTCAACAGCAGTGGTCCAGCCAGAAGAAAGCCCAAGTCCGCTCGTTTCCGCGGGCTAAAAAGCTGGAGAAACTCGGAGTGTTTTCCTCCTGCAAGGTAACCGAGAGCTCGGCTCGTAACAATAGAGCGAGTTCCCTGGCCTTTCATGTGTCAATGCTTCACTGACAGTCTGCAAACTAGTGACGGATGTTCCCTGGTACGAACACAAATAATAAAAGACTAAAGACGATTTAAGGCTAGAAAATAAAAACACAAGACTTTGAAAACCTCCTTCCTATGAACTAAAGAGTGGAAAATTACTCACATTTCTAGTGACCTCCTACCCATGCAGAAATGCTGTCAAAATGGGTAGCTTAATAGGTTTTGAGACCGCCTATGTGGTGTAAAATCAGTCTGTGGTGGTTAATTGGATGCATTTATTATGTATGTTTTTATAACTCCATATGTTAGGTGTATTTTTGTATATCCCATTTTATTATGTCATGTTACCACTGCATACTTATTCATAAGAATGTTTTGACAGTTTTCGCTTGATCAACATCTAACTGAACCTGATGTTTACTGTCCTCATTGACAGTTCTTTAAATCACAGTCATGTTCTCTAATCACAGGCGAATGATGCTTGTAAATGTAATGGTTGGAAAAACCCCAATCCACCAACAGCCGCTCGTATGGAGCTCCAGCAGCAGGCAGCCAGCCTGACAGAGGCCTGCCGAAGCTGTGGACACTCTTTGGGTAAGATTAATGCCTCTATGGCGGTTCTGTTACATCACACTATCATCATACCCATCATCCAAATAGGCTGATGTAGCATAATAGAGCGCAACAGTGCTCGCCGGCTTGCTTTTTCAGTGGCCTTGGTTCCGTAAGTATTTTTCCAAATCATTTTTTGAATAGGTATTTTTAAAAAGTCTTAGTTAAAGAGTTATAACCCAGGAACCAAACCAACCAGCTACATCACATTACAAACTTTGATTTGAAGGAAATCTGACAAAAAGACAAAGGTATACAAGACTGTACATAAATGTATATACAGTGCTGCGTAGATTACTTACAAAGTGTAGTCCGTTACGGATTCCAAATTACATGACAAAAATTGTAGTTCGTAACGTAATCCATTACATTAAACATTTTAGGTGATATAATCTGACTGCTTTTAGATTACTTTTGACCCAACTTGTTTATCACATTGATTTGAATAGGATAATATTGTAATATATTGATCTAAAAAATATAAAGAGAAAGAAAATATATTCCATTCTTTGTTATCGACAACAAGTGCATTAAATATTACATTACTTTAGGGTTTGCAAAACCGGGGTTCGTGAGTTTAATGAAAAGCTAATAATTAAATTAAAAATTAAATTAAAAATTTAAAAAATAAAAATTTGTTTGACAGACAAATGCCTTCCAAAGACATAGCAATACATGGTTAAATGACCTACTGATAGTCCAAATTAATAATTAATGTGTTCAGCAGGAGTTGCAATGTTGAGAAAACACTCCTTAAAAGTGAAATGATTTCTGTAAATTCAGTGATCAAATGTTTTGTGGCCTCTTTTCAGAATACATTTTCCATGTAATTATAGCCACCTGACTAATGACTGAACTAGAAGACTTTCTGAATTCAACATGCTTTTTTTTTTTTAGAAATGAACATTTAAACATGAAAACGAAGAATTAGGGAGAATCAATAAATTATGAATGATTTACTGCCATTGTGTGAATATGTAATCATGTAATCAATATAAAATTAACTGTAGTCTGATTATGAGTATTTTAAAACGTAATATAATCTAATTACAAGTACTTAATTTTTGGAATCTCATTACATAATCCAGAATTACATATAAGTGACGTGTGAAGGCCAAGTATGGCAACCCATACTCGGAATTTGTCCTCTGCATTTAAGTTAGTATGTGTACATTGTTACAAAAGATTTCTATTTTAAATAAATGCTGATATTTTTTAACTTTTTATTCATCAAAGAATCCTGAAAAAGTATCACAGGTTACAAAATAATATTAAGCAGCACAACTGTTTCTAACATTGATAATAAATCAGCATGTTAGAATGATTTCTGAAGGATCATGTGACACTGAAGACTGGAGTAATGATGCTGAAAATTTGCATCACAGAAATAAATTATATTAAAGTATATTAAAATAGAAAACCATAATTTTAAATTGTAATAATATTTCACAATATTATTGCTTTTTCTGTATTTATTATGAAATAAATGCAGCCTTAATGAGCATAAGAGACTTTGTTCAAAAACATTAAAAATAGTAATGTTTCCAAACTTTTGACCGGTAGTGTATTTATGAAGTATATATGTCATGCAAACCAGAGATAAGCAGCATAAATGTGGTTATACAGGTTATATATATGTTAACTGTGTAGTTCACAATCATATAACGCATAGTTATTGTTGCTTCAGGTAGTGTTCACATTCTCTTGTGTGTTTATCTTTAGCGGAGCACGTTTCTCACCTGGAGAATGTGTCTGAGGAGGAGATTAACCGGTTGTTGGGGATGGTAGTGGACGTGGAGAATCTCTTCATGTCTGTCCATAAAGAGGAAGACACAGACACCAAGCAAGTCTACTTTTATTTGTTCAAGGTAAATGGGCATTTGACATCTGCTTCCTTCATTTTTTTTAAAGTGCAAGCATGCTCAAAGTACTAACATGTTAAGAAGCCTTTAAGATTTTTTGTCAGTTGAATATCTCACATTTTTGGCCGTGTTTTTTTGGGTGGCTGTTTGTTTCTTTTCTTAGTTGCTGAGGAAGTGTATTCTGCAGATGGGGAAGCCAGTGGTGGAAGGCTCTCTCGGTAGCCCTCCCTTTGAAAAACCTAACATAGAACAAGTATGTGTGTATGTTGTATATAAGAAAGTGTGTATCACAAGCAAAGCTTTCTGACAGTCATTTGTCATTTTATGCAGAGTTCTGCATTCAAGATATCTCTCTCTTTCTCTCTCTCAGGGGGTGTTGAACTTTGTTCAGTATAAGTTTAGTCATTTGGCGCCTAAGGAGAGGCAGACCATGTATGAGCTCAGTAAGATGTTTCTGCTCTGTCTGAACTACTGGAAGCTGGAGACTCCGTCACAGTTCCGTCAGAGGGCTCAGAAAGAGGATGCAGCCGCCTACAAAGTTGATTATACTAGGTGTGTGTTTGTGAGTTATATTGTAAATGAGTGTGTGTGTGTATGTGGGTTATATACATATAGATGCTGAAACTGGTGCTAATAGTTGCACAATAACTAGTAAAGAGGAAAAGATGATCAGTTCACTCATTTGAAATGAGTCACGCTCTGTCACACCATCAAATGTCAAAATTTTGTAATAGAGTTAGCATAATTTGAGAGCATAATTTTATATCTAAATGAAAAAAAAGGCAGTCAAAAGACTCAAAATTATATATATTGATAATGAATATACCATTCAAAAGTTTGGGGTCAGTACCTTTTATTTAGAAAGGATGCATTAAGTTGATCAAAAGTGACGGTAAAGACATTTATTGAAGATTTTACACAAAAATATTAAGCAGCACAACATTGATAATAATTAGAAATGTTTCTTGAGCAACAAATCATCCATATTAGACTGATTTCTAAAGGATCATGTGACATTGAAGAGTGGAGTCATGATGCGAAAATTCAGCTTTGCATAACAGGAATAAACTACATTTTAAAATATATTCAAATGGAAAAGGTTTTTTTTTTTTTTTTTGATTCTCTGTTTCTACTGTATTTGTGATCATACAAAATGCAGCCTTGTTGAGCATATGATTTCTTTCGAAACGTTTAGTAGTAATTCATTATTATAATTTTGATGTGTATGAACCAATACAATGTCTGTGTTTCAGGTGGCTGTGTTACTGTCACGTTCCTCAGAGCAATGACAGCTTGCCACGGTATGAGACCTGTCAGGTGTTCGGACGCAGTCTGCTGAAGTCCATCTTCACCGTCACCCGCAGACAGTTACTGGAGAAGTTCAGAGTGGAGAAAGACAAGCTCCCACCAGAGAAACGCACTCTGATCCTCACACACTTCCCCAAGTAAGACACATTACCGTCGTATCAATACATGCTCCAAAACCATCACTCTCACATAGTCCAACTGATTATATGTTTGTTTGTGTGTGCTTGTTAGGTTTCTTTCCATGCTGGAAGAAGAAATCTATGGAGAAAACTCCCCCATTTGGGAGGCAGACTTCACCATGCCAGCCTCAGAGGGGGCACAACTGGGGCATCAAACAGGTGCGTGTTTAGGTGGTTATTAGGGATGAGCATTTTGTAATGAAACAACTTTCTTAAATTTAAATTGATGTTAAAAATACAAGCATGACTTGTACTTTTATTCACAAATATTAGGCTTGTTCAAAAAACATTGCCTCAGATTAATGTGGTATCCATTGTCTGACAATTTGTAATTTTCATACTCCTAACATTCAGTAATCCAGACAAGATTATTACAAGCAATTCTCGCTGCACAACATACTAAAAAATTGTGCAGATGGAAATCTATAATGCATCTGGTTATGGTTAGCCACCATAGTGACTTAGCTTGACATGCTTTTTTGGACTGTTTCTTCAAATCCCTTCTCTTACTGTTGTAGTACTGAGTCCAGTCTCGGTGTCTGGCTCTCCTCTCAGTAAGGGTAGCAGCGGTTCTGCTCTGGGTGTTACAGGTTTGGACGTCACTTCCTCTGAACCAATAACCGGTAAGAAGATCCAGTTGCAGATTTTTTTTTACTGTGAACTCTGTACTTTGGCATTACAACGTTAAAGGGTTAGTTCACCCAAAAATTAAAATTCTGTCATTTATTACTCACCCTCATGTCATTTTACACCAGTAAGACCTTCGTTCATCTTCTGAACACAAATTAAGATATTGTTGATGAAATCCAATGGCTCAGTGAGGCCTCCATTGCCAACCAAATAATTTACACTTCCAAATGCCCAGAAAGGTACTAAAGACATATTTAAAACAGTTCATGTGACTACAGTGGTTCAACGTTAATGTTATGAAGCGACGAGAATACTTTTTGTGCACCAAAAAAACAAAATAAAGACTTTATTCAACAATATCTGGTGATGGGTGATTTCAAAACACTGCTTAATGAAGCTTCGACGCTTTACGAATCTTTTGTTTCGAATCAGTGGTTCGGAGCGTGTATCAAACTGCCAAAGTCAGGTGATTTCAGTAAACGAGGCTTCGTTACGTCATAAGTGTAAATATCTTTGTGTTCCGAAGATGAGTGAAGGTCTTACAGGTATGGAATGACATGAGGGTGAGTTATTAATGACACAATTTTCATTTTTCGGTGAACTAACCCTTTAAGTATACAGTCATATATATACAGTAAATCAGTGGTTCTCAGCTCTGGCCCTCGAGGTCCACTTTCCTGCAGAGTTTAGTTCCAACCCTAATTAAACACACCTGAACAAGCTAATCAAGGTTGGAGGTAAACTCTGCAGGAAAGTGGATCTCAAGGGCCAGAGTTGAGAACCACTGTGGTTGACACAAGAATGATGACAATGATCATGTCAGTCTCTCGTAACATTGTGTAATACATTGTCTCTCAGGAGAGAAGCGAAAGCTTCCTGAGGCACTGACTCTGGAGGATGCAAAGCGGATCCGAGTAATGGGCGACATCCCAATGGAACTGGTCAATGAAGTCATGAAAACAATCACAGACCCTGCTGCCATGCTGGGGCCAGAGGTCAGAGTTTATCACACCCTTAATATAGCCTTAATCTGGCATGAGGTTTTTCCGTTTTGCATTTACAGTTAAAGAGTCAAATTTAATCTTCTAATCTCAATAACAGTGATCTGTTTTCTGTTTTCCCAGACTAGTCTGTTGTCGGCAAACGCGGCTCGTGATGAGACGGCTCGTCTGGAGGAGAGGAGAGGCATCATTGAGTTCCATGTGATTGGTAACTCTCTCTCTCAGAAGTCCAATAAGAAGATTCTAATGTGGCTCGTGGGCCTGCAAAATGTTTTCTCCCATCAACTTCCCCGCATGCCCAAAGAATACATCACACGTCTTGTGTTTGACCCGTAAGTCCGCAGTGACCCCTTTCTTTTTCCAAAGAGCCCACTACTTGCCTCAACCTTTAGCTTGTCAGGTTTTGTCTCTCGCTAGCCTCCTCAGCCTCTTTTGACCCTGCGCCCTCTGTGTGACTGCAGGAAGCACAAGACTTTGGCTCTGATTAAAGATGGCCGTGTGATTGGAGGGATCTGCTTCAGGATGTTCCCCACTCAGGGATTCACAGAGATCGTCTTCTGTGCAGTCACCTCCAATGAACAGGTCAAGGTATGGAGATGCACTTGATGGAGGCTAAATGACTCTAAACTAGTGGCTCTCAACCAAGGGGACAGGATGACTTAAAGGGATAGTTCACCCAAAAATGAAAATTATCTAATGATTTACTCACCCTCAAGCCATCCTAGGTGTGTATGACTATCTTCTTTCAGACAAACACAATCAGAGATACATTTAAAAATATCCTTAGTTCTGCAAGGTTTATAATGGTTATGAATGGCAGCCCAAATTTTCAAGGCAACAAAATGCATCCATCCATAAAAAAAAAAAATGAATCCATATGACTCCAGGGGGTTAATAAAGGCCTTCTGAAGCAAATCAATGCGTTTGTTTAAGACAAATATCCTTATTTAAAACATTATAAAGTAAAATAATTAGCTTCCGGTGGGACAGCCATACGTATTCGACGTATGTCCAAAAAGTGAACTTCCATCATGGAAGTTCACTAAAAAAAAAATCTATATATTAAAAGTATTTACTCAGGAAGTAAAATCATGCTTAATTAATTTTTTTTAAATGACTGTTTTAAAAAACACATTAATCACATAAATTAGGATATTATATTAATATGCTGTATGCTATCCTTTTTGAGTTGAATTGATGTCTTTCACTTGATTTATTGATAATTGTTTGTGTGTTTATGTTTAGGGCTACGGCACACACCTGATGAATCATCTTAAGGAGTACCACATCAAGCACAGCATTCTGTATTTTCTCACTTATGCTGATGAATACGCCATTGGCTACTTCAAGAAACAGGTACAGCTCCAGCCACTCACCTTCAGACTCCACCAGCCTCTCTTGTCATTTTCTGTTTTTCCACTGCACAACTTCATCTGTTGACCCCTCTTTCTGTCGGTAGGGCTTCTCCAAAGACATCAAAGTGCCGAAGAGCCGCTACCTTGGTTACATCAAAGACTACGAGGGAGCCACGCTGATGGAGTGTGAACTCAATCCCAGAATACCCTACACCGAACTCTCACACATCATAAAGAGACAGAAAGAGGTGAGAGTGCACAGATTTCCCCTGCTGCTGGAGGGGAATTATATTGTGTTGAGAAATATAATAGTATAAAATTGTGTATATGGTTTTTGGAGAGGGATATTTGCCACTTTTTGGCAGATCTCAAAGTATCTTAAATTGGCTAGACATTAACCTTTTGTCAATTTCTCTGAATGTCTCGGAGAAAGGCAAGGCAGCCAGTCTTTGTTACAGTATATGACTTCCAGTCCTATGGGGTTGTTGTCGTCTGCCGTAGATAATCAAGAAACTGATCGAGAGGAAACAGAATCAGATCAGGAAAGTGTATCCTGGTCTCACCTGCTTTAAAGAGGGTGTGCGGCAGATTCCTGTGGAGAGTATACCAGGCATCAGTAAGTGTGTGCTTGTCTCACATTAGTGGCTATTATGCACCCACAAAATCCTTCCATTTACAAACACTCTCTCCCTCCTTTTTTTTCTTCTTGAGGAGAGACTGGTTGGAAACCTAGTGCCAAGGAGAAAAGGTCAGAAAATTTATGCATATTTATTCTGAAATCTAAGACCATCTGTGTGTCTGTATTAAATCATCTTACTGATGATTTTACAGTGATATCATGTTATGTACACTACTTTTTGCAGTCAGTAAGATTTTTTTTAAAGGAATTGATTCTTTTATTCGGCAATGAATTCGGCACATTAAAAGGTTAGTTCACCCATAAATGAAAATTCTGTCATTAATTACTCACCCTCATGTTGTTCCCGTAAGACCTTTGTTCATCTTCGGAACACAAATATTATATTATAAATATTATATATTTATAATATTGATAAAATCCAATGGCTCAGTGAGGCCTGCATTGACAGCAAGATAATTAACACTTTCAGATGCCCAGAAAGCTACTAAAGACATATTTAAAACAGTGAGTACAGTGGTTCAACCTTAATGTTATGAAGTGACAAGAATATTTTTTGTGCACCAAAAAAACAAAATAACTTTTTCAACGATTTCAAACCACTGCTTCATGAAGATTCAAAGCTTTACAAATCTTTTGTTTCGAATCAGTAGTTCGGAGCGCGTATCAAACTGACAAAGTCGTGTGATTTCAGTAAACGAGGCTTCGTTACATCATAAGTATTTTGAAATAAGTATTTATATAAGTATTTATTTCGAAATTTCAATGTTTCACGTTTGTTTGATTCACGCTCCGAACTACTGATTCAAAACAAAAGTTTTGTAAAGCTTCATGAAGCAGTGTTTCAGAATCGCCCATCACTAGAAATTGTTGAAAAAAGTCGTTATTTTGGTTTTTATTTAATTAATATTAAGCAGCACAACTGTTCTCAACATTGATAATAATAAATGTTTCTTGAGCAGAAAATCTTCATATAAGAATGATTTCTGAAGGATCATGTGACACTGAAAACTGGAGTAATGATGCTGAAAATTCAGCTTTGACCTTACAGGAATAAATTACATTTTAAAATATATTCAAATAGAAGACAGTTATTTTAAGTTTTAATAATATTTCACAATATCACTGTGAAATTTACTGTATTTTTGAACAAATAAATGCAGCCTTGTTGAGCACATTAAAAAAAAAAACTTTTGAATGGTAGTGCATGAGTGTACACAGGGATTTTTGCCAGTGAAAATTGAATTGAGAGACTAGTCATTCAGTATTTTTAATTGCAATGAAAATTATATTTGGCATTATTTATTTATAAGAGTATGTTTTTGTAAAAATTATTTAGCGTTTTTTCCGTATACTTGTGACAATAGTTGGTCACTATATATGAGATGAGCCAGTCTCATTGCAGTTCCTAGTAAAGTTACCAGCCATCAGCGAGAGTAACCATTTTACTGGCCAAAAGCAATTTTTACTTGCTTATGGTGTTTTAATGAGTGTTATTTTTGCACCCTGCATGTATCCATTATTCCCTCTTATTTTATCTCTGCAGTAAAGAGCTGAAAGATCCGGATCTGCTTTACAACATGCTAAAGAATCTACTCGCTCAGATTAAAGTAAGAGGCCTGTTGTCACACTCAATCACACATTCATCTAAACTACACAATATTCAGTTATATTCTCACCATCTCACTTGTGTGTTTACAGACGCATCCAGACTCCTGGCCTTTCATGGAGCCAGTGAAGAAATCTGAAGCTCCTGACTATTATGAGGTTATCCGCTTCCCCATTGGTGGGTACTGATGTGATCTGCATGTACAGTAATGAGATTTTAACCATTCTGAAGAGTTGCTATCGAATTAGTCAAACTAGCTGGACAGGCAATATTAATCAGTAAAAAGCTATAGTTTTAACAACATCAAATTGCATCCAATTAAATAAATCTCTTCTCCTACTCAGATTTGAAAACCATGACGGAGCGTCTGAAGAACCGGTATTATGTCACAAAAAAGCTGTTTATCGCCGACCTGCAGCGTGTGATCACGAACTGCAGGGAATACAACCCTCCAGACAGCGAGTACTGCAAGTGTGCCAACACACTGGAGAAGTTTTTCTACTTCAAACTGAAAGAGGCTGGGCTCATTGACAAGTAACGGACATCTAGCCTAGGACAAGGGACCAGTTAGATAATATAGAGAGTGTGATCACATACACACACACGTTTTATTTGGATGAACGACATCCAAACCTGTCGAAAGTTGCTGCATTCTGTTACTATTTTTTCTTTATACAATATAGTTATAAAACACAAGGTTATATTCATGTGTATGACTCTGCCATGCCAGTGCATTAAGGGAAAATGGAAACTGAAAGTGTTCAATGTGGCTGTTAGCTTAGACAGAAATCACCATTAGCAGTTCCGTTCTTCTTTCTCATCCTCCACCATAAAACGAATGACTCACGCACACTGCAAGCTGTTGCTCTACGTACACAAACATTCAGTCGTGTAACTTAAAGTCTTATCCTGTGAAACTCCTCTGACCCGAGATGCTGCAGCCAAAGACAGACAATATTTGGCCTCTAGTGATGTCACTGCAGTGGCATCATTCTCTGCCAAAGCTGTTTGAAACAGCCGGTCAGTCATATACAGGATGTGCCTCTTCAGTATAAATCTGAAAATATGAGGGAAATCATTTTGAGTTGTTCCGTCAGTGGCTTTTATTGGAGAAAAGATGGCTCCTTCTATGACAGATCACTTCAAGTAACAATAGTCAAGTGTTTTTTTTTTTCTCCTGGGAAATTACTGCTGTCCACTTTGCTTTGTCAGTGCAGTCGTGAAGTGTTTATCTTTGTTCGCAAACCAATATTTGTCTTCTTTGAAAGCTTTCAGTGTGTCATGACCCCAGGCGTAAGCATTCTGTTTTTGCAACCTGCTTTTCACACCCATTTGGGACCATGAACAACTATTTCCATTTCAATCTCAACTGCACAACACTTTGTCTGCTACTACCTAAAATACTCCAAATGGACAACTGCACAAACCTCTATATCCAAATATGTATGTGATTTCTGCAATACAGCATGTTCTCTGCTAGTTTACCACTCACACACACGGGACAGGACAGCAAGTTTATTTTTTAGTCTCGTAATGGGCATTTACTTGAATCATAACTTCGACGAACTGCTGCAATGTTGATGTATTATCAGGGTTCTTTTGGATTTACTGTGTCACTGTTGACCCCTCTCGTGAAGAGGACAGACGGGTGTGATAGAAAGCAGTTGGAAATGGTTACATTTGGATGATGCATGTAAATTGCTACGGTTCTGTGTACTATAATTCTGTTTTTTTGTTTGTTTGTTTTTTGTTTTGAAAATAAACAGTTTTTTATCTAAGTTTTCCTTGCTGAGAAGTGATGCAGATTTGAGCTTTTCCAATTCTGAATTACGCAAATAGAGATTTATAGAATCACAATGGATTGCAAAATGGAACAGATTTATTAGTAAATTATAAATGAGTGTGTGGTTATAGCTTTTATATACACTACCGTTCAAAAGTTTGGAGTTTTATAAATAAGTTATTATTATTTTTTAAATATATAGTTTTTATTCAGAAAGGACACATTAAATTGATCGAAAGTGAGCGTAAAGACATTTATAATCTTTAAAAAAAAAATGCTGTTCTTTTAAACTTGGTTCATCAATGAATGTGTTCTTTGATAATGTATCATGGTTTTCACTAAAATATTAAGCAAATATTAAACTGTTTTCAACATTGATACTGATAAGAAATGTTTCTTGAGCTGCAAAACTGAATTATTTCTGAAGGATCATGTGACACTGAAAACTGGAGTAATGATGCTGAAAATTCAGCTTTGCATTAAAGGTATAAACTAATATTTTGCAATACAATTACTATAGATTAATAATTTATTTATTTACTTTATTTTTAAACCTTTTTTTTAAATTAAAAATTAGATTTAAAAATTACATTTTTTAAAATAAGATTTTTTTTTTTTGGAAATGTATTTTTGTAAAGCTAAATTATAAACAGCAATCTAGTTGTTGGATTGCACTCCCATTATTATTATTATACAATGTCATTATTTTCTTTCTTTTTTTCCCATTAAACTCAATATTGTTTCAGTTTCCGTAATGTATGACTAACAGGCAAATAACAAAGCCAGTTCCTTCAGTTTCATTTCCTAACATCAGTGACTGAAAGATGGGGCCCCATCTAGGTCTTTCCATTACTTTCTCAGTGCAGCGTCTGCCTGTGTTTCTCGCCACATTTACAAATCAAATTCTGTTTCGGATGTCCACATTACTGCTGTGCCAAGAGACAATCGAAGAAAAACAAAGCCCGGATAACAAAATACAATATTACTAATTAAAAAGTTTCTTTCATTTCTTATACTAACAGCCCACAGCCACCTGCTGTCATTGAATTTAGCCCACTTTTGTTGTATGTCATTCATCTCCTCCTCCTGGGCCCTTTCTCTGTTTTCGGTTTTGTTTTTCTGCTCAGCTGGTTCGTAAAGGGACGTTTTAAAGAGCAGAGAGGGTCCAAAGTAGCACACAGACCTCGACGCCACAGTGACGGCAGCACAGGTGAGTGGATCTGCTGACACATTCAGATATTTCTTTGATCTAAGTTGTAGTTTTTCAGTACAAAACCATAAGCAGAGTAGTAGCTTTGATATTTTTAACATGGAATATTCACATTATCTCCATACTCATTTTTAGATTGATTAGATCACAAGTTGTTAACAGAGCAGAACATCAATGGTAAAGCTGCTAGTAACATTTCACCTTTAAATGCTTATAAGAAGGTTATGGAAGTAGCCAAAAGGTCTAAAGCGTTGTGCACTTTTTATTCTACATGTATCTTACTGTATGTTCAGAATGGCACAATGGTTAATATATTCACTTTAATACTGCACTGGTTATTCTGCAGTCCAGATATCCTTTTTTACCAGAAAGTAACAGGGAAACTTACTTTGTAAACTCACTACATCATGTGACTAGATGCATTTTTGCAGATGCCCGAATCTGCAAGAACTGTGTCAGTCATTAAATTCAAGCATTTACATTTTTAAATTGATATTTTTAACATGGAATATTCACATTATATTCATTTTTAGATTGATTATTAATTAGCCTTATTATTGGACCGTAAGTTTTTAACAGAGAGCAGAACATAACTGGTAAAGCTACTAGTAACATTTCACCTTTAAATCCTTATAAGAAGGTAATGAAAGTTGCCAAAAGGTCTAAAACTTTCTCTAAAACTTTGTGCACTTTTTATTCCTACTGTACTTGCTGTATGTTCAAAATGGCACAAAACTAATATATTCACTTTCATACTGCGCTGGTTAATCTGCACTGGTTAATTTAGTTTAATCTAAAATTCAAACTAAATTTTATGAATTAAACAGCTCATAAAGATACTTTATCACTAGAAAGAAAACTGAAAAATAACCTGTTAAACATTAAAGTATTATGCAATCATTCAAGACATTTCTCCTTACATAGAACCTTTCTGGCATAAGGAGTTCTTTAAAATTGTGTCAAGGTTCTTTACAGAACCCCACTGAACCTTTTTTTTCCAAGAGTGTACATGAACACTAACCATTTTTGATTAAAACTAAATGGCTTCCGCTGTGTTTTGCTGACTGTTTGTGAATGAAGATGGAGATCACTCTTAGATCATACCAGGAGGAAGTGGTGCAGGCGGCTCTAAAGGGGGAGAACAGCATCATCTGGCTTCCCACTGGTGGAGGAAAAACCCGTGCTGCAGTTTATGTTGCCAAGAAACACTTGGAGACTACACGTAATGCCAAAGTGGCAGTGCTCGTCAACAAGGTGAAGCCAGATTAGTGCACAATCACATTGGGTCTGTGCATAATATTGTTTGTGTCTCATTGTTCTTTAGATTTACATGCTGAGTTTATATGTTTATTGTTTTCAGGTGCACCTGGTAGACCAGCACTTTAACAATGAATTCAACCCTTACCTTGGGAAGGCATACAGGGTAAAGGCCATCAGTGGGGACAGCAGTGACAAGGACTTATTTGGGCGTCTTGTCAAGGACTCAGACCTGATCATCTGCACGGCTCAGATCTTGGAGAACGCCCTGAACAGCTCGGAGGAGGAAAAACACGTGGAGCTCACAGGTAACAGAAGATTTTGTAAGACACACCACAACATGATTTATTTCTAGCACATAAATGTAAAAGTGGCTCTTTAAATGAATATTGTAACATACTATTATCCAATATAACATTAGCCTAGCTGTACACAGCCCCTCACGTACTTCACAGGTCTTGTCTTGACTGTATCAAAAAAAAAAACTTTGTAGTTTTCATTGTGAAAAGTTATTTTAATTATTAATTCAAAGATATTTTTAGCTATGAACTATGAATATAAGTTTATCAATAACAACAAACCAGCATTTGGTCGTGAACTACCTACTGAGTGCCATTTAGGCTAAATCTGCTGTTTGGGTCAGTAAGATTTTTGCAGGATTTAAAAAAAGAAAATGATTTTGAAAGTCTCTTTATGTTCAGCAAGGCTGCACGTTTGATCAAAAATACAGTAAAAACAGCAATATTAGGAAATATTACAATTTAAAATAACTTCCCATTTTAATATATTTTAAAGTATAATTTATTCCTGTTTAGCAAAGCTGAATTTTCAGCATCATTACTCCAGTCTTCAGTGTCACATGATCCTTCAGAAATCATTCTGATATGCTGATCTGGTGCTCAAGAAACATTTCTTATTCTCCTTAATATTTTTGTGAAACTGGATTACATTTTTTTTTTTTTTTTTCAGTATTTAGTGGTCCCAAATTTTTGAATAGTAGTGAATAATATTCTAGATAAATGTTTTGTCTCTTTTTCTTCCTGTTATTTACAAAAATAAATCATCTCTACTCAGACTTCAGCCTGCTGATCATAGACGAATGTCACCACACGCAAAAGGAGAGTGTCTATAACAAGATTATGGGCCGCTACGTGGAGAAGAAAGTGAGAAAAGAAAGGAAACTGCCTCAGGTTTTGGGCCTCACGGCATCACCTGGTACAGGAGGAAATAAGACACTGGCAAAAGCTGTGGAACATGTCTTGCAGGTGTGTGGGCACATGTGTAAATTAGGACTGAACAATAAAGATAAAACGATTATATTTTTATATTTAACATCGTCACAAGATATTTTTTTGCTTTCTGAATTAATGGTAACACTTTACAATAAGGTTTCATCTGTTAACATTACTTAACAACATTAGTTAACATGTCATGAACTAACAATGAACAATACTTCTACAGCATTTATTAATCTTTAATAATGTTAATCTCAACATTTTAAGATAAAAAGTTGCATTTGTTAACATTAATGCATTTTTATTAACATCAACAAAGGTTAATAAATGCTGTAAATATATAATGCATTACTAGTATTAAAGGTGGGGTAAGTAGATTTTGAACAACACTGCTGGACATTGTTGATATTTGAAATCAACCCAAACAAACACACCTCTCTCTTCATTGCTCTGCCTCCAAAACCTCTCCTACCTCCTCCTCCTCCAAATCCTAACCACCCTGCTCCTAGTCGGTCTCGAACCCTGGCCCATCCTCTGCTGGCAGGTGAGGCGAATGCACTAACAATGGCACTAAACACCGCATTCTCTAGTGCTATTCTCAAAATGCTTCATGAAAAGCACAGATGATGAACGAACGACAAGGAAGCACAGAAAATGAATGAACAGTAAATACAAACAAGAGTTTGTGGTAAGTCGCCAACAGCACAGCAGCCCCAGACAATCATGACCCTCAAACCCAGTTTTACTCACCTGTCAGTTTCCAGGCCTTCCCGTTTAGCTCTCTCCAGCACTGTTTAAAGCTTTTCTAATATAAACGTGGGTCCTAAAGCGCTTGCCCAGTCATAAACCTTCATTCCAGTGATATTCTTTTGAGCTCTTTTGTATTGTGTCCCATCTCTCGTTCTGCAGTTTTTTTTTTTATTCAAATCTCCCTCTTGCTCGTTCTCTCTCCTCGACCGTCATACGCCCCTTAATGCTGATTGGTTACACGTTTGTTGTTGGTGTCGGCCCGACTAACTTCCAAACTTGTTTTGAAAAACTACATACCCCACCTTTAACAAATGAGAAGTGTTACTGAATTAATAAAAGAGAATTCTTACTCTTTGTCTCTCATTTTCAGATCTGTGCGAATCTGGATTCGGTAATTGTGTCCACCAAGAATTATGCATCAAAGCTGAAGGAAGTCGTCCCTAGACCCAGAAAGCAATATGACATTGTTGAAAAAAGAGCTCTGGTACTGTCCACCGTTCACTTTCAGACTGCACTTTAGTCATAATGTCATTCTTATGCACCAACTGCTTGAACATTCAATACCAAATTGTGTGTATGTTTGTTTGTGTGCAACAGGATCCATTTGGCGACCACTTGAAGTTAATGATGTCATTGATTCATGAGTTCATGCCATCAACGGTGAGCCGTAGCCTGCGGGAGGTGGGCACCCAGGATTATGAAGCTGATGTGGTGGAACTAGAGAAAACAGGTTAGAGGTCATTGTCACTACAACTTTGAGTTGTACATTCCCAAAAAATGACTTGAATTGATGGTGTGTTTGTGGATCAGGTGTAAAGGAAGAGAACAGACTGATCACTCAGTGTGCGCTGCATCTGCGCCAATACAACGATGCTCTTCTCATTCATGACACCGTTCGCATGGTGGACGCGTTCAATGTTCTGGACGAGTTCTACAATTCAAGGAGCAACAAATTGCTGGATGGAACAGACTTCTTTCTCCAGGGACTTTTTGATGGTGTGGATTTTTTACTATTTTGTTGATTATGGGGATGCTCTTAAAGGGGCAGTTCACAAAAAAAAAATCATCATTTACTCACCTAAATGTTGTTACAAACCCATATGACTTATTTTCCTTCTGTAAAATCCAAAAAGAAGCTATGCTATTTTTTCATACAATGAAAGCATTTAGTTAAGGGACTGTTAAGTTTCAAAAAGGACAAAAATATATTGATGCCATATCGGTTATTGGCCAGTGTTACACTTTTTTTGTATCGCATCACTCAGTATTGGATCTGCTGATATTGTATATTTACTTGTGCCTACTCATTTACATTTCAGTTACCTTTCTTTCAAGACTTGCGAAGTCAAACAGTAGCTTTGTGTGGGAAACAGGCTGAAATTAAAGTCATTATTTACTAATAATTTTCCTAATTTTCCTTAATTACGTTTGTGCATATTCAAACTCATTTTATGAGTGAACTGTCTCTTTATTTGCGGTCTGTTTACTCCAAATTTTGATGTAATGTGTATTAATAGCAGTCAGATGATAAAATCTCAACGAGTCAACGAAGCTGATTTTTCTGCTCTTACTACGCAGAGAACCGTGTGGAGCTAAAACAGCTGGCACTGGATGCCCGCTACGAAAACCCCAAATTGGCCCAGTTGCAACGCACGCTGCTGAAGGAGTTTAAAGAGAACAAAATGTCTCGTGGCATCATCTTTTCGAAGACGCGCAGGGGCACACATTGTCTGTATGACTGGGTGAACGCCAACCATGAGCTGCAGAAGGTCAAAATCAGCGCTGGCATTCTCACTGGAACGGGTACTGGTGTAAACCACATGAACCAGGTACAACAAGAAAACATCTCAAATGGTTTTCTAAAGCATTTGTTCGTCATGTTTAGTTGAAAAACATGGGAATACAGACTAATTCTGAATCTGCTTATACCTTTCTCTACTTGTAATTTGTTTCTATTTTTTGTATTTGTTCTTAGAATAAACAGAAGAATACCATAAAAGATTTTAGATTAGGACACCTCAACCTCCTCATCTCCACCAGTGTAGCCGAGGAAGGACTTGATATTGCAGAATGCAACTTAGTTGTCCGTTACGGGCTGTTGACCAATGAAATCGCTCAGCAGCAGGCCAGTGGGCGGGCTCGAGCTCTGAACAGCGTCTACTCGGTGGTGGCTGAAGAAGGTGGGCGTGAACTACGCAGGGAATTCACCAATGAATATCTAGAAAGTCTGACCTCAAATGCTATTGACCAAGTACAGAGTATGAGTCCCAGGGAGTTTAGAATCAAGGTTTGTAATTTTAAATCTGACTTTGCATGTCATATAATAGAAATCTCAAAGTATTAAAATTCCATTCCCTTAAAACCTTTTCTCTTTCTGCCTGTCAGATAACTGAGCTTCAACAAACGGCTGTTCTCATTCGGATTGAAGCCGAGAGAAAAAAGGATGCGAGGAAGCGGCGCTACAGTCCTGATCAGGTTCATCTTCAATGCAGAGGATGTTTCGTTTTTGTTGGCCTTGGAGAAGATATAAGAAAGATAGAGAATTCACACCATGTCAATATCAACCCCGAGTTTCAGTGAGTTAGTCCTCAGTACATCACACTCAATATCACAGACCAAATAGCAAATTTTGATAAATGTGTAACAGCGATGAATACTTTAATGACATACTGTACACATTCCTGCAAAGAAGTCTCTTCTGCTCACCAAAGTTGCATTTATTTGATCAAAAATACAGTATAAACAGTAATATTTTGAAATATTATTACAATTTAAAGTAAATTTCCATTTTTTTATTCCATTTCCAACAGTAAAGCTGAACTTTCAGCATCATTATTCCAGTCTTCAGTGTCACATGATTCTTCAGAAATCATTCGAATATGCTGATTTGATGCTCAAGAAACATTTCTTATTATTATCAATGTTGAAAATGGTTGTGCTATTTAATATTTTTGTGGAAACCGCAATATAAAATATTTCAAGATTCTTTGATAAATAGGAAGTTTGAAAGAACATGATTTATTTGAAATAAAAATCTTTTGTAACATTATAAAAAACATTTAGGAAAATCTAAAATCAAAATATGCTCACAAAAAAGGTTTGATAGCTTATAGAATAGAAAATGTCATTAGCTTAGGGAAAAAAAACCCCAATAGTAAAGTCACTGGTTCCTACCATGATTATAAACAAACATGTTTGTGTTTGTCTGTTTCATAGGAGGCATTATAGAACTGGTAAACAAGTGTTTCTGGAGAAGACCTTTGAAGATTGGGAGCCTGGACAGGTTATCAACTGCAGGAAATGTGGAAAGGTTAAAAAGACGAATAGATCACAATTTATTGTAAATGTATCCAACTAAACAGGAAGAAGTCCATAAGAATACTGACCTACTTTTCCTTTATCTCTCTCTCTCTCAGGACTGGGGAATGGAGATTAAATTTAAGAAGGTGGCAATCCTCCCCTGTTTGAATATAAAGAGCTTTTCCTTGGATACTCCTGGAGGCAAATTCACTCACAAGCAGTGGAAAGATGTTGAGTTTCAGGTGACAGAGTTTGACTTTATTGACTACATGAGCAGCCGTTTCCCTGACCTGGACTTAGACGACTGACACACCAACTAAACTCAGTCAGAATGCTGTAGCTGTCACTGTGCCAGAATTTCTCTCACTAAAGTGAATATCTCTATACCAGTGGCAGATCGTGAAGGTACTACACCATTATGATTACTGTTCATCAGCATAATTTAAATATGAAATTATCTATCCAGATTATGCTGATTTTACATCTTGGTTGGTCATAGTTGTCAAAATACAATTGGGAACCTCTGTTCAGTACAATATAGCTGTTTGTAAATGTGTGTACTTCAAATTCTAGTATTTACTTAGTAGTTTCTGTTGTGTAAGAGTTTTGTTTTATTTGTTTTTGTCTGAGAAAGGTGTGTGAGTGTTAAATGCTTTGATAGTATATTTATCTTAACATATTTTCACGGATTATTCTGGTGTCCATCTCGGGGAACAAGACTGTGCTGCTCTATGATTATTAGTTATTGTTGACATTACTGTGCAATATGTTTATAAATGCACTCCAAGCTCTTAATGGCCCTCGTTAAACACTAGTCTGCTTAGACTGGCGCTTTCAGATTGCTCAAACATTTACATATATTCACTTAAGAGATGCTTTTATCCTAAGTGACTTACAAATGAAGATAAATATGAACACATTCGAAATGTGTGAGTCTTCATTTATAGACTGGCTGGGTTCAGGTTTGTTTATAGTACTTAAAACTGTTTCCCAAAAAAGGTGAAATATGTATAATGAATGTCTTAAAAATTATGACCTTTTTAAATTTCTGCATAACATTAACACATGAGATTCTGTATATTACATCTGCAATATATGCATTTTTAAAATAAATAAAACAGTTATGCTCTGTATGTGATGCGTTTTCGTCCTTACGGTTGCTACACAAGCAGATACTTACTGTTATTAACTTGTGTGAGGAAAGACTACAGTCATAGATTTGTATTAGGGGACAACAAAAACAAAAGTTAAAGATAAACTCTTCTATATTTACGCAATGTTGAGTTTCTCAGATTGATAGATTTTCAGTAGAATTGTGTCAGCCACTAGATGGCGCCACGCAGTCTTGCTTTCTTTCCGTGTTAATCGTTGTGAGTTTCCCTTAGTTAATTAGTTATTATATGCGCATGTGATTATTTGCCTTACCTAAACACTCTTAGGGTTTGTTCTATGCTTTGGTTCTTTGACTGTGAGTCAAACCTATAATCTAAGAAGGTACAAAGTAGGTGACACTTGTCATTGTAATAGTCAATAGTCACAGTTCACCTACCTTTGCTAGTCTGCACATGGTTTCAAAACTAACTGGATGTCCAGAAGGTCAGTTGCTCATTTTGTTTTTTGTTTTTGATACAAAAAAAGCCTTGTTGTCCTCAGGCTGACAACTTTCATTCATGTGATGAACAATTACAGCATTAAAGATGCATTGTACTAACAACATAATTACAACATAATCAGTTATTAATATTTCATTGGTTCTCTCATTTTTGTATGTGTTCATAATTTCTTTAAATGACAGCCTGGCGAAAAATTGTCACGTTATCTCAAAACAATTGAGTCCAAGTACATAATATTCTTGCAAAATCTTTAACAAATATTTGAATAAAGGGTGAAGATGACAGTTTTTTTTAGTCCAGCCATCACTTTGGGCCACTACTGTGTGTGTGTTGAATGTTGAATGTCTATAATTACCAATCTCATTACCAGAAAGTATGTAATGATATTTTAAATAATTTAATTAAAAAAAAAATAATTCATTACATTTATTAATTTAATAGAGACATCAATAGCAGTAGCAGTATACCAGCCTTCATTTAGAGTACTTAATAAAAAGATGCCATTAAACAAATATTTAAAATATACGGTCTTAATGTATTTACCTGCATTCATTTGGAGAATATAATGAAACTGTAAAATTTAATGTTAGGTGTGATTAATTACAGAAAATTGTGTGATTAATTAGTTAACAGTTATATATAATAATATTAGTGTCTGAGTTAATGATTTATTCAGTGTAATCAAAGCAAAAGCGAGCCAGAGCCATAGGCCTGGGGTTGACATAAAGGGTAGTGTTGTGCCAGTGTGGTTTTGCATGGATCAGTGCTTCAGCAACGCCCACAGCACACATTTAAACACACACGCACACACAATGCCCCCAGAATAAATCACACGCATCCACATACACATGCTGCTCATTTACACACACTTTAGCAAAGACTTTCAAAGTCAAAGCTAAAATTCTGTCACAGACAGGAAGAGCTCAATCACAGATATGACACACCTTCACTCAATTTGACTTTCTTTACATAGCATATTGATTTTCTCATCATGTCTATATGTGTAATTTTTGTTTTCTGTGTGTGAGTACATCACCTGAGTGAATTTTACAGACTGTAATGTAAAGCTGTGTTTCACCACTGAATAGACTATATACAGTATCTCACAGAAGTGAGTACACCCCTCACATTTTTGTAAATATTTTATTATATCTCTTCATGTGACAACACTGAAGAAAGGACACTTTGCTACAATGTAAAGTAGTGAGTGTACAGCTTGTATAACAGTGTAAATTTGCTGTCCCCTCAAAATAACTCAACACACAGCCATTAATGTCTGAACCGCTGGCCACAAAAGTAAGTACACCCCTAAGTGAAAATGTCCAAATTGGGCCCAAAGTGTCAATATTTTGTGTGGCCACCATTATTTTCCAGCACTGCCTTAACCCTCTTGGGCATGGAGTTCACCAGAGCTTCACAGGTTGACAATGGAGTCCTCTTCCGCTCCTCCATGACGACATCATGGAGCTGGTGGATGTTAGAGACCTCCACCTTCCGTTTGAGGATGCCCCACAGATGCTCAATAGGGTTTAGGTACCCTCAGCTTCTTTAGCAAGGCAGTGGTCATCTTGGAGGTGTGTTTGGGGTCGTTATCATGTTGGAATACTGCCCTGCGGCCCAGTCTCCGAAGGGAAGGGATCATGCTCTGCTTCAGTATGTCACAGTACATGTTGGCATTCATGGTTCCCTCAATGAACTGTAGCTCCCCAGTGCCGGCAGCACTCATGCAGCCCCAGACCATGACACTCCCACCACCATGCTTGACTGTAGGCAAGACACTTTGTACTCCTCACCTGGTTGCCACCACACACGCTTGACACCATCTGAACCAAATAAGTTTATCTTGGTCTCATCAGACCATAGGACATGGTTCCAGTAATCCATGTCCTTAGTCTGCTTATCTTCAGCAAACTGTTTGCGGGCTTTCTTGTGCATCATCTTTGGAAGAGGCTTCCTTCTGGGACGACAGCCATGCAGACCAATTTGATGCAGTGTGTGGCGTATGGTCTGAGCACTGACAGGCTGACCCCCCACCCCTTCAACCTCTGCAGCAATGCTGGCAGCACTCATACTGTATGTCTATTTCCCAAACACAACCTCTGGATATGACTCTGAGCACGTGCACTCAACTTCTTTGGTCGACCATGGCGAGGCCTGTTCTGAGTGGAACCTGTCCTGTTAAACCGCTGTATGGTCTTGGCCACTGTGCTGCAGCTCAGTTTCAGGGTCTTGGCAATCTTCTTATAGCCTACGCCATCTTTATGTAGAGCAACAATTCTTTTTTTCAGATCCTCAGAGAGTTCTTTGCCATGAGGTGCCATGTTGAACTTCCAGTGACCAGTATGAGAGAGTGAGAGCGATAACACCTGAGGCCTTGTAACACTAACGAGTCACATGACACCAGGGAGAGAAAATGGCTAATTGGACCCAATTTGGACATTTTTACTTAGCGGTGTACTCACTTTTGTGGCCAGCGGTTTAGACATTAATGGCTGTGTGTTGAGTTATTTTGAGGGGACAGCAAATTTACACTGTTATACAAGCTGTACACTCACTACTTTACATTGTAGCAAAGTGTCATTTCTTTAGTGCTGTCACATGAAAAGATATAATAAAATATTTACAAAAATGTGAGGGGTGTACTCACTTCTGTGAGATACTGTATATATATATATA